>NC_083448.1:640061-759149 GCF_020745735.1 Hemiscyllium ocellatum | reverse complement strand
AAAAATAAACCATTCGGATTGTCCCACTGGAAGTATGCAGGGACCAGTGTCCTGGTCAATCACGTCGGTAGGTTTAAACAGGCTTTAAACTGACAGAGAGCGTGCAGGGACAGGGTTCAGGTGAAAAGGAGCTTTCCCAATCCAAATAGAAAAGGTGAAGCTTGGAACCACATGGGGATGTGGCTGAAGACAAGCAGAAAGGAACAGGATGGGACCAAGTTTAACTAAACTGTGCATCAGCGAATCACTTTGTGACAGGAAATTGTAGGAAACAGTTAAATTATGTTTTTTTTGGAATGGACAAAGTCTCTGCCATAAGGTAGATGATTTGTGACAGAGATAAAAGAGAGTTAGACACCAGGGTGACGTAGTTACAGGGTGAAAAAAGGTGGACATAAATATTCAAATGGTTCACAACTTTGTGCAAACTCAGGCAAAGTGGACAACACTAACAATAATTGATAACAAAGGCATTACAGAGAAAGTATTTGGCCGCAGATCATGAAGTAGAGTCAGTCTGAATGTAAATTCTGGCTACTACTTGCCAAGGACACAAGCAGCAGAACATTTTAGGCCACTGAACAGCATTTCATTGCTCATCACTGCATCACACAGGAACTCATTGGAATTTTTAATAAAGGCATTACGAAAAAATTCAGTGAAAATTCAAAATTCGCATAATCTTGACAATCACACTGATAACAGTGACATTGGAAGGGAAGTTCGGAGAATTTTTTTCAGTGTTTCTTTAAATAACACATTGTGCAACTGGCTCGGGATGTAACTATATCAGATCAACCGTTGCGTGATGAAACTTAGTGAATGAGTAATGTCACCTGGAGAGATCGTCTGGAAATTGTGATAAAGTGCAGTTTAAAGAAATATAAAGTTTTAAAGTGAATCACAGAAAGGACAAGCTACAACTAAAAACAAAAATTGCCAATTGCATGAGTTTGAGAGAAGAACTGACAAAGGTAAACAGCCTAACAGACTGAAACATGTGTGTGCTTAAATGAACAGTGGTAAACATTTGAAGGAACAGTGTAAATCACTGAACAAAAGGATATTCCATTGAAACAGACAAAACCTTAACAAGAAACTCACACCTGTCCCTCACTCAGGACAAAATGGATCACCTTAGATTATGGCTGAGAAGATCAACAAAAAGTACTTAAAATCCTGAAGTGCGAGTGTGCTTTAGGAGTAAGTGTTAAAGGGGTTGCAAAGGGTCTGTTAGCAGGAGGAGGGCAATTGGAAGAGGAATCCCTGTGAGGGTATAATATCACAATAGGAACAGGGAGAGGTGAAGGTGCTGGCGGTAGTGAGAGTGTTACAGAGAGTGGTCAGGGCCTGAAGTTTGTTTCAAACTAAGTACGGGTCGTTGCAGCTGGAGGGGTTTGCAGAGGTAGGGAGGGACATATGTATTTTTATTTAATCATTTCTGGGATGTGGGTGTCACTGCCTGGACTTACATTCTTTGACCCCACTCTTAATTACCCGGAGAGCAGCTCAGAGTCAGCCCTCTTGTTGTGGGTCTGGAGTCACATGTTGGCCAGACCAGGTAAGAATATTTGTTGTCCTTCCCTAAAGCAGGGAGTGAACCTGATGAGTTCTTCCTACTGATCAGCAATGCATTTATGGTGGCCTCACCAATGTCTTGTACAGATACAACATGACATCCCAACTCCTACTCTCCATGCTCTGCCCAATGAAGGTAACCATCCCAAACGCCTGCTTCACCAGCCTACCTGCCTGTGATGCAACTTCCAAAGAATTGTGTACCTGCATCCCTGGGTCACTGACTGATAACACTACCCAGGGCCCGAACATTAAGTGTACAAGTCCCACCCTGGTTTGTTTCACCACAATGGAACACTTCACATTTATCTAATTCAACTCCGTCTGCTATTCTTCAGCCCACTCTCCCAGCAGTACTGTTCATCCTGTTGTATCATAGATAACCTTCATCACTGTCCAGTTTACCACCAATTTTAGTATCACCCAAAAACCTTACCTTACTTACCAGGACCATTTACCCAAATGACAAACAACAGGAGACCCACTACACCGCTGGTCACATGCCTCCAGTCAGAAAACAACATGTCTCCCATCACCCTCTGTCTCCTACCATCAAGACCAATTTTGTATCCAGTTGACTAGCTTTTCCTGAATGCCATATCCTTTTACACTGATCTGAGCTTATTATCCATTTACCATACGGAACGTAGAACACAGAACAGTACAGTACAAGACCCTTTGGCCATGATGCCATGCCAACATTTTATCCGACTATAAGACCAAACTAACTTCCATAAGCTTAATTTTACTATCATCCATGTGCTTATCCAAGAGTCTATATTAAATGTCCCGAAAGTATCTAACTTTACTACCACCATAGTCAGTGCATTCCAACCACCTACCATTCTCTATTCTTTTATCCATCCTCCATTCACCTGAAAATTACACCCCCTTGTAATAGCCATTTATGCCATAGGAGAAAAAGTCTCTGACTATTAACTCTCTCTGTGCCTCTCATCATCTTGTTCGCCTCTACCACCTTGGCCCACCCCTTTCTTCACGCCAATGAGAAAAGCCTTAGCTCCCTCAGCCTTTCTTCATAAGAAATGCCCTCCATTCCAGGCAGCATCCTGGTAAATCTCCTGTGTACGCTCTCTAAAACTTGCACATCCTTCCTGTAAAGAGGGGGACCAGAACTGAACACAATATTCCAAGTGTGGTCTCACCAGGATGCTATAAAGATGCAGTAAACCCTCATTGTTCTTCAAATAAATCCCCTTGCTAAGGAAAGCAAACACAACATATGCATTTTTAACAACCCTATCAACGTGCATGGCAACTTTGAGGAATCTATGAACATGGACCCCTTAATCTCTCTGATCCTCCATAAGGCCACGCATTCTGCCTTTCACCCTGCATTCTGTACTCAAATTCCACCTTCCAGAATGAAACTCCACCAGATTGGCAAACTTACTAACCCACTCTCCAACATCCACATCAAAGTCATTTATACAAATCACAGAGAGCAGAGCAGAGTCCCAAAGCCGACTGTTACAGAACACCACTGGTCACTGAGCTCCAGGCTCAATACTGTCTATCTGCTGCCATACTCTGTCTTCTCTGGGCCATCCAATCATGTATCCAGACAGACTGATTTCCCTGTATCCCATGCCTCCTTATTTTCTGTATGAGCTTCAACATATTCTGTCATATCTTCAAAGAATTCAATAAGGTTTGTGAGACATGACCTGCCCCTCACAAACCCATGCTGACTGTCTAAAATTTAACTATGGTATTCCAAGTAGTCATAAACCCTGTCTGTCAGAGTCCTCTCCAATAATCTGCACACCACAGACATTAGACCAAATCTGTAATTCCCAGGATTCTACCTCCGTAACATAGCCCGGACTCTACAATTCGTCTCTCCTCTGCTAGCTTCCCCAAAAGGGCACTGGCGGGTGGTGGGGGTTACAGAGATAGGGAAGGATATCAGGTCAGGAGGATTTGCAGACATTCGAAGTGTTTGCAGTGCCAAAAGGAGGATTCAGTAATTGGGAGGTTACATGATTATGAGCGCATTTGAGGAGGGAGGGAGGGAGGATTGTAGCGAAATGAAAGGTTTCATCGTTTAGGTGCTTTGTTAGGACTGCAAGAGGTTACTGAGTTGGGGAAAGTTTAAGCACTGGTGGATTTTACAGAAACATGATTTGATTGCAATGTCAGGAAGAGGATTCAGGAAGCTGGAGAGTATGGGTCTGAATGAAGTTACACAAATGGGAAGAGTTGGAAGAGATGGAGGTGTTAACAGAGACAGCAATAGTCTGATCTGGAGGAGAGGATGCATATTGGGAGGGATTTGGGGACTGCAGGTAGTTTGACAGGGAGAGGGAACCATAGAGCCTCCAGAGGTTACAGAAATGCAAAGAGCTGTAGGGCCTGCAGGAGTTCATGGAGATGGGCAGGTTGGGAGGGATGGAGCAGTTTACAGGGATAAGGATAGTGATAGGACAGTGCTGGTTTATACTGACAGGGACTATTTAGGGAATGGAGCAGATTACAGAGATAATGTCGGTTGTATAGACTGGAAGAAAAAAACATACATATTGGTAGTTGGGACTGAACAGGTTTAGAGATATCAAAATTCTTAGGTTCTGGTGTTATTTAGACATGGAGGATGTGGAATCGGACAGGTTTTCCTGGAGATGAGAATAGCAATTTTGATTGGAGACAGTTACACAGATAAAGGAGCTAAGTAATCTCCTCCAGTTTGACCTAAGTGGGCAAGTGTTGTAGGGGAGGTTGTCGTTAACACAGATAGGGGTGTAAGAGCTGGAGAAGTTTATGCAGATGAGTAGATGGGTGGAAATATTGGAAGAGCTTACATTGACAGGGTGGGTGACAATGATGAGAGCATGTTACACAGATCGCAGGTCCTTGAGGAACTGGATTGGAACAGTCACAGGGACTGGAGTGGGTTCGACAGATCGGAGTGTGGCAGAGACCTGAGAAGATTATTGGGTCTCCACAGATTGATTGTGTCTTTAGGGCTGGAAGAGGTTTGGTAGAAACGGAAACCGTAAACCCAATGCATACCATCTTCATTTGCCAGACTAGAGCCTCAATATCCCTCATCAGCCAGGGATCCCTAAACCTGCCATTTTCCCTTCACCCTAACAGGAACATTCTGACCCTGGATTTTTAGTATCACACTTTTAGAAGCCTCCCAGTTTCCAGCCATTTCTTTTCCTTCAAACAGACTCACCCACCCAACCTCTGCTAGGTCCTGCTTCATGGCCCCAAAACTGATTGTGTTCCAGCATA
Organism: Hemiscyllium ocellatum; assembly: GCF_020745735.1. Lineage (NCBI taxonomy): Eukaryota > Metazoa > Chordata > Chondrichthyes > Orectolobiformes > Hemiscylliidae > Hemiscyllium > Hemiscyllium ocellatum. The sequence goes on along the minus strand of NC_083448.1, from coordinate 754,310 downwards.
GCTCCTTAACCTGTGGACCTCTCCTATCATTTTTATATTTATGTTGAAACTAAGACAGTTGCCGTCACTGGACCCAAAGTGCCCTCCGACTGACACTTCAGTCACTTCCTCATTTCATTTTCTCAGGGGAGATTCAATGTTGTGCCCACTTGAGTAGAGTAGGACCATCTACTTATTTGTCAAGAAACTTTCTTAGACCCATTTGACAAACTGTTACCGATATGGGTCTTTTATTCTCTGAATGCATAAGCCAATCCAGGGAAAATAAAATCTCCAATCAATACTACTCTCTTATTGCTACAATCTCTCTACATCTGCTCTTCTCATACCCGCTGGCTATTTGCGAGTCTGTAATGCAGTTCCAACAAAGTGACTGCACCCTTCTTCTTTCTAACTCCTAACCATATGGCCTCATTTGATGATTCTTTAGGAGTATCCTCTCTGAACACTGTTGTTATGTTCTCCCTTATCAAAAGGGCAACTCCCCCTCCTCGTTTACTTGTCTTTCTGTCACACTTGTACCTACTGTATCCTGGAACACTGAGCTGCCAGTCCTGCCCTTCTTTCAGCCATGTTTCTGTTATGGCTATAATATTCCAGTCGTCAGAGCCAATCCATGCTTCTGAGCTCGTCTGCCTTACCAGTCAGGCCTCATGTGTCAAAATAAATGTCCTTTAAACCTTTTCCCTCCCTTGACTGTGCCCCTGGATATCCTGAAAGGGAAACTTGCTCTCGGTGGCTGGTGTATTTTCCTCTGACTGGCCGATGGTTTCTCTCTTTTTCAGAATCCCAATCGCCTGGCAAACCAGATTAAGTCCTCCCAGGTAACACTTGCAAATCTCCCTCCCAGGTTGCTAGTACCCCTCTGTTTCAAGTCTAATCCTCTCCCCTTTTCCAGGTCACCTCTACTGCAGAAGAGATCCCAATGATCCAAGACTAAAAACCTTTCCCCTCCACAAACCCCTCAGTCGCTCATTCATCGGCTTATCTTTCTATTTCCGTATCACTGGCGAGTGGCACTAGGAGTAATCTGGAGCTCACTGCCCGTGTAGTCTGCTTTTTAACTTCTTACCTAACTCCCAATACTCACTTGACCAAACCGACCTAACTGTATCTATGTCGTGTGTACTGATGTGCAAAATTACTACAGGTTGTTTGCCTTCCCCTGGAGAAAATGGCAAAATCTGACCTCCCCTTCCGAAACAAGGTAGGAAAAGGGACTGAGGTGTTAGTTGGGGAGCACTTTGACAAAGAGAGCACAACTATATTAGTTTGAAAACAGTTATGGAAAAGGACAGGCCTGATCTACAAGTGAAACATCAATATTTGCCTGCTCCAATCCAGAAGGTATTGGTCAAAAGCTTTTAACAGTTGATTGTGGAGACTATTTGCAGGTAAATGGACCTCAGGCAGGTGGAAAGCTTTCAAAAGAAAGATAAAATGAGAATACAGGGTGAGGATATTTCTGTTAGTGTGAAGGACAATGCTGTTTACAAGTAGAAAATTCTGGATGACTGGGGATATTGAGGTTCTGGTCAAGAAAAAGGTGGTTCATGTCATATGTGGCCAGCTGGATTCCTCAAAGAACATTGTGGGTACAGTAATACACTGAAGAGGGAGAGCAGGAGGGCAAACAGGAGACCTGAGAAAACTTTGGCTGGTAATGCTGAGGAAAATCCAAAGGGATTCTTCATGAATACTAACGACAGAAGATTAACTAGGCACAGAATGTGTCCCCTTGAAGATCAATGGGATAATCCATGTGACAAACCACAGGAGATGGGTGAGACCCTTAACGAAATTTTCACATCAGTACTTAAAGACTGGGGAATTGAGGGAATAAAGTCTTCAAAAGACTCCGCATATCAGAACAAGAGTTACTGGAGATTTTAAAATGCGTAAAAAATAGACAAATCATTGGAGCTAATCATGTATATCTGAGGACATTAGGGGTAACTCAGGAAGAAGTGCCCCTTAAAGTGTATTCATATTAGTGAAAACCACGGGGGATGAGCTGGAAGCCTGTTCAAGTAGTGTCTCACAAACTTGACTAGTTTGTTGAACAGGTGACTAAGAAGATAGATGATGACAGAACAGGAGACTTTGTCTATACTGACAACAGCAAGGCCTTGGACAGGGTTTAGTGTGGAACACTGGCTAGTCAGGTTAGATCACATGGGAGCAGGGAGAGGTATCCAACTGGAAACAAAATTGGCTAGACATGAGGAGACAGAGGGTGGTGGGAGAGGGTTGTGCAGACTACGGGCCTATCACTAGCGGTGTGCAATAAGGAATAGTATTAGATCCAATGTTATGCTCATTTACAGAAATTATTTCGGTAAGAGCATAGGAGTCATTGTTCGAAAGTTTGTTGATGGAAGTATGGATAGAACACGGTTATAGTGCGCAGGGAATACAGTTATCGTGGGGGATCTCGAACAACAGTCAGTGCACCAAGGAATGAAAGATGGAGTTGAATTCAGGTGCTGGATTTTGTTAAAACAAACTAGGGAGGACTAATACGCTTAATGGTCGGACCCTGGGCAGTGTTGGCGAACAGAGAGAGCGAGACCAAGGAGTATCGTTTCATTGGATGTGGCATCACACGTGGACTGGGTGAGGAAAGGGCATTTAGCAGACTTACTCTAATAGGTCATAGCAAAGACTACATGAGTTGATACATCATGATACGGCTGTACAAGACATTGTTGGGTCCCCAGTTGGAGTACTGCATAGAATTCTGATCCTCCTGCTTTAGGAAGCATTTCCTGAAACTGTACATGGAGCAAAGATTGACGAAAATGTTATTGATACTGGACGGTTTGACAGAAACTGAGAGGCTGCATAAGTTGGAAAGCAACATAGGGAGATGTGATAGAATTGGCATTTTAGGTTAAGGAGAATGCAAGGAAACTCTATAGCACACAAGTACAAAAAAACAACTAGAGAGACACTAGGCCCCGCAAAGATAAATAAGGCCATCCATGAGTGGAATCACAGAAGATGTGTGAGACCCTAAATGATCATTTTATGTCAGAAATTACTGCGGACAAGTCAGTTAAAGACACAGTGATGGCTTGAAAAAAGTTCTCTTTACAGAAGAGGTGGTGCTGGAGGTCTTAGGACACAAAGGTAGAGAAAGTACTAAGTCCTGAACATGTGTATCCCACTACATTGTGGCAAAGTAGTGGCAGGGACCCGAGCAGAATTATTTGTATCATTGTCCACGAGGAATACAGGTAAAGTGATTAGCCACGTCTTACCCCAGGGTAGTGGAGTCCATAACTAGATTGGATCGAAGTGCTGAGGTAGGAGATGTTAGCAATTCTGCAAAGTCTAAAAATAGATAAGTCCCCAAGGCTGGATGTGATTTATCCTCGGATTCTCTGCGAATCCAGGGAGGAGATTGCCATGCCTTTGGCTTTGATGTTTCTGTCGTCATTGTTTACAGGAATAGTGCCAGAAGGTTGGAGAGAGCAAATGTTCTCCCCCTAGAATAGATTACTTACAGTGCGGAAACAGGCTTTCGCCCAACAAGTCCACACCGACCCTCTGATGAGCAACCCACCCAGACTCATCCCCTTACATATGTCCCTTCACCTAACACTATGGGCAATTTAGCATGGCCAATTTACCTAACCTGCACATTTTGAACTGTGGGTGGAAATCGTAACATCTGGAGGAAACCCACACAGACACGGGAAGAATATGCAAATTTCACACAGACTGTTGGCTGAGGCAGGAATTGAAGCCGGTCTCTGGTGCCAACCCAAGGAGGGGAGTGGAGACCATCCTGGTAGTTATAGACGTGTGAGCCTTAATTTGATGCTGGGTAATGTATTGGAAAGGCTTGTAAGGGATAGGATTTATTTCATCTGGAGATGAGTAAGTTGATTAGGGATAGTCAACACGATTTTGTGAAGGGTAGGTCGTGCCTCACAAACTTATTGAGGTCTTTAAGAAGGAGTACAAGACAGAGATGGATGAGAGTAAAGCAGTTGATATGGTGTATACGTATTTCAGTAAAGTGTTTACTAAGGTTCCAATGGAGGTTATTAACCGATAATATGGAGGCATGAGATTTTGGGTGATTAAGCAGTTTGGATCAGAAATTGGCTCACTGAAAGAAGACAGAGGGTAGTGGTTGATGAGAAAGATTGATCCTGGAGTTCAGTTAGTATTGGATACTGCCAGGAGTGTTTTGGGTCCACTGTTGCTGTCATTTATATAAATGACCTGAATGAGGGCATTAAAGGATGGGTTAGTAAATTTACAGAAGACACGAAGGTTGGTAGAGATGTGGATAGTGACGAAAGATGTTGTAGGTTACAGAAAGGTATAGATAAGCTGCACAGCTGTACTGAAAGTTCGCAAATGGAGTTTATTGTTGAAAGGTGTGAGGAATTCACTCTGAAGGGAGTAACAGGAACACAGAGTACTGGGATAATGGTAAGATTGTCGGTAGTGTAGATGAAGAGAGAGTTCTCTATGTCCATGTACATCGATCGGTGAAAGTTGCCACCCAGGTTTAAGGAGCCATTCAGTGTGTGAGCTTGTATTGGTAGAGGGACTGAGTTTCGGAACCATTAGATAATGCTGCAGCTGTACAAAACTCTGGTGTGGCCACATTTGTTCAGGTCACTGCATTACAGGATGGATGTGTAAGTTTTGGAAATGATTCAGAGGAGATTTACTGGAAGTTACCTGGTATGGAGGGAAGGTCTTATGGGGAAAGGCTTCGGGGCTTTAAGCTGGTTTTGTTCATGAGAATGTATTTGATGACAATTAATTGAGACATAAAAGATAAATCAGCAGGTGAGATGGGTTGGACAGTGAGAACCTTTTCTCTTGGATGGCGATGCCTAGCACGAGGGGAGATAGCTTTAAATTGAGGCAGATATTAATAAATAGATATATGATAGATGCCAGCGGTAGGTTCTTTACTCAGAATAGTCGTGGCCAACTTTAAAGGCATTTAAACGGTCTTTGGGTAGGCATAGGAACAAGAATTGGAATGGTGTTGGTTCGACTGGCTTCAGATTGGGTCGACAGGTTGGCGCAAAATCGAAGGCGGAAGGGGCTGTGTTGCGCTGCCATGTTCTGTGTTCTAGTGGGCATAAATATAAGATGGGAGAGGAAATACTTAAAAGAGATTTTAGGAGAAAATTTATTACACAGAGGATGGTGCAGTTATGGAATGAGCTTCCAGGGAAATGGTAGAGAAAAGTACAATTACAACATGGAAAAGTTGGGCAGGTACATGGGGAGGAGAAGGTTTGAAGAATACCGGTCAAATGCAGGGAAACGCAACTCGTTCATGAGCTCTGGTCAGCATGGACTAGTTGGGTTGAAGGAACAGTTTCCATGCTGCATGGCTCTGTCTCCAGTTATTGGAGGAGGAGACTACCGAGATAAGAATGTTGTAAACACTGAAGCAAGTTACAGCGATAGGGATTGTAGTCCGTAATGCAGTACATTTCAAATTTGCGGAGGGACTATTGGACTAGGAGGAGGTTACAGAGATAGGAACTGTTATTGGATTTACAAATTATTGAAGACATAGAGATCTGGAAAATCTGGACAGAGACAGAGAGAGAGAGAGAGAAAGCGAGAGCAAGAGCAAGAGTGAGATACTAAGTGATATCACCAGAGACCTGAAAGATATCAGAAAACATAATTGTGTTGGAAGAATAGGTTTTGCTTCATGATGCACTGGTATAACCGGTCAGTAATGAGCAACCTATGAACAGGTGAAGTGATGGCCTCGTGGTATTATTGCTAGAGCATGTATCCAAAAGCTCAGCTAATGATTAAGGGATGCAAGCTGAAATCCCACCATCAGAAATGCTGGAATTTGAAATCAATAATTTTAAAAATAGTAATTAACAATCCACAAATATTTGTGAGACCATTGCTGATGTACAAAAAAACCAAACACTTGTCCTTTCGAGAAGGACATCTGCACATCCTCACGTGGTCTGCACGACGTACCCCACAGCAAAGTGTTTGCCTCTCAATGACCCTCTGAAATGGCCGAGCAAGTTACTCAGCTCAAGGGCAGCTAGGTCTGGGCAAGAAAAGCTGGTCAGCCAGAAACACACTCACATCCCATACCTGATTTAAAAAATAATCCATTGGGATGGTCCCAGTAGAACCGTGCTGGGACCAGGATCCTGGCCAATCATGTTGGTAGGTTTATGGACAGAGCTTTCAACTGACAGAGAGGATGCAGGGACAGGGTCCAGGTGAAAGGAGCTTTCCAAATCCAAAGAGAAAAGGTGTAGCATCGGAACAGCATGTGAATGTGGCTGAAGACAAGCAGTAAAGAACAGGATGGGACAGAGTTTAACTAAAATTGTACATCAGTGAATAGATTCGTGACGGAAAATTGTGGGAAAGAGTAAGTTATGTTTTATTTTTGAATAGACAACGTCGCTGCAATAAGGTAGATGGAGGTAAGACTCAGATAAAAGAGATTTAGACAACAGAGAGACATGGATACAGGGTGAACAAAAATATTCAATGGTTCACAATCTTGTGCAGACTCAGGCAAAATGGGTAACGCTAATAATAATGGATAACAAAGGCGAAAGCATTTCAGCATTGATCATGAAGTATAATCAGTCTGAATGTAAATACTGGCTACTACTTGCCAAGTACACAAGCAGCAGAACAGTTTTAGACAACGAACAGTATTCCATTGCCCATCACTGCATTAAACAGGAACTCATTGGAATTGTTAAAAAAGGCTTGGGGATAATTCAGTGAAACTTCAATTTTCGTATAATCTTGTCAATCACACTGGCAACAGTGATATTGGAAGAGAGGTTGGGAAAATTTTTCAATGTTTCTTTGAATAACACATTGTGCAAATGGCTAGGGATGTAACTATGTCAGACCGACCGTTGTGTGATGGAACTTAGTGACTGAGTAATGTCACCTGGCGAGATCCTCTGGGAAATTTTGATAAAGTGCAGTTTAAAGGAATTTAAAGTTTTAAAGTGAATCACAGTAAGGACAAATTACAACTAGAAACAAAAATAGCCAGTTACATGAGGTTGAGAGGAGAACTGACCAAGGTAAACAAGCTAAACAAACTGAAATATGTGTCTGTAAATGAACAATGGAAAACATTTGAGGGACAGTGAAAAATACTTAACAAAAGGACATTCCATTGAAACATAAAACCTCAGCAAGAAATTCCCACCCGTCCCTCACTCAGGACAAAATGGATCATATTAGATTATGAGGCTAAGACGATCATCAAAAAGTACTTAAAATCCTGAAGTAAGAGAATATTTGATGAGTAAGTGTTAAAGGGATTGCAAAGGGTCTGCTACCAGGAGGAGGGCAGTTTGAATGGGAATCCTGATCAGGGTTTAATGATACGACAGAAACAGGGAGAAGTGAAGGTGCTGGAGGTGGTGAGAGTGTTACAGAGGGTGGTCCGGGCCTGAACGGTCTTATAAAGCCAGTACAGATTGCTGAAGATGAAGGGGTTTGCAGGGATAGGGAGGGACACATGTATTTTAATTTATTCCTTAATGGGATGTGGGTGTCACTGATTGGACCAGCATTCTTTGTCCCATTGCAAATTGCCCAGAGGAAGCACAGAGTCAGCCATATTGTTGTGGTTCTGGAGTCACATGTTCGCCAGACCAGATTAGAATGTCAGATGTCCTTCACTAAATGAGGTAAGTGAACCTGATGAGTTCTTCCTACATATCAGCAATGGTTTTACGGTGACCTCACCAGTGTCTTATACAGACATAACATGGTAAAAACAAGGGCAGCAGATGCTGGAAACCAGTGTCTAGATTATCATGGTACTGGCAGGTCAGGCAGCATCTTGACATCCCAACTCTTACTCTCCATGCTCTGCCCAATGAAGATAACCGTCCCAAATGCCTGTTTCACCAGCCTGTCTACCTGTGACGAGCTGAAAATGTGTTGCTGGTTAAAGTGCAGCAGGTCAGGCAGCATCCAAGGATCAGGAAATTCGACGTTTTGGGCAAAAGCCCTTCATTCCTGATGAAGGGCTTTTGCCTGAAACGTCGAATTTCCTGTTCCTTGGATGCTGCCTGACCTGCTGCGCTTTAACCAGCAACACATTTTCAGCTCTGATCGCCAGCATCTGCAGACCTCACTTTTTACTGCATAACTGTGACACCACATTCAAAGAACTGTGTACCTGCATCCATGGGTCTCTGACTGACAACATTACCCAGGACCCGAACATTAACTTTACAAGTCCCACTCTGGGTTATTTTACCAAAATGGAACATTTTGCATTGATCTAATTAAACTCCATCTGCTATTCTTCAGCCCACTATCCCAGCAGTACTGTTCATCCTGTTGAATCACAGACAGCCTTCTTCACTGTCCATTTTACCACCTATTTCAGTATCACTCAAAACACGTACTTACCAGGAAACCAATATTCCCATCCAAACCATGTATCCAAATGACAAACAATATTGGACCCACTGCACCGCTGGTCACATGCCTCCAGTCAGAAAAACGACACGTCTCCTATCACCCGCTGTCTCCTACCATCAAGCCAATTTTGTAACCAGTTGACTACCTCCTCCTGAATGTCATATCTTTTTACACTGATCTGAGCTTATTAGGAGAAAGTGAGGACTGCAGATGCTGGAGATCAGAGCTGAAAATGTGTTGCTGGAAAAGCGCAGCAGGTCAGGCACCATCCAAGGAGCAGGAGAGTCGAGGTTTCGGGCATGAGCCCTTCTTCAGGAATTTATTACCCAACTTATTACCCAGTTTACCATACGGAACATAGAACACAGAACAGTACAGTACAAGAACCTTCGGCCATGATGCCATACCAACCTTTTACCCGACTGTAAGATCAAACTAACCTACATACCCTTCATTTTACTATCATCCATGTGCCTAACCAAGATTCTATCAAATGTCCCGTTACACCCATCGACCACTCTCTCTGTAAAGAACCTCGATCTGAAATCTCCCAATACCCATCCTCTAATCACCTTAAAATTATGCCCCCTAATACCATGCATGTCATGGAATAAAGAGGTCTCTCACTGTTCACTCTATCTTTGCCTTCACAACCTCTTATTCACCTCTACCAGTTCGCCCCTCAACCCTTCTTCACTCCAATGAGAACAGTCTAAGCTCACTCAACCTTTCTTCATAAGATATGCTCTCCAGTCCAGGCAACATCCTGGTAAATCTCCTCTTCACCTTCTCTAAAACTTCCAAATCCTTCCTGTAATGAGGGGATCTGAACTGAGCATAATATTCTAAGTGGCTTCTAAACAGGGCTTTCTAGAACCGCAGCATTACCTCATGGCTTTAAAAACTCAATCTCCCAGCTAATGAAAGCCAATAAAACATATTCCTTCTTAACAACATTATCAGCTTGGGTGGCAAATTTGACAGATCACTGGTCATGAAATCCAAGATCCATCTGTTCCTCCACACTATCCAGTATTCTGTCTTTTTTCCCGTATTCTGCAAAATGAATCATTTCACACTTTTCCAGATTTGACTTCATCTGCCACTTCTCAGCCCAGCTCTACATCCTGTCAATGTCCCGTTGCAACCTCCAACAGACCTCCACACAATTCACCACTCCACCAACCTTCGTATCATTGGCAAAGTTTCCATCCCACTCTTCCACTCACACATCCAAGTCATTCTGAAGTCACAAAGAGCAGAGGTCCCGTAACCTCTCCCTGCAGAAAATCACTGGTCTTCGAGCTCCAGGCTGAATGCTTTCCATCTGTCATCATCCTCTGTCTTCTATGGGCCAGGAATTCTGTATCCAGACAGACAGGTTTCCCTGCATCCCACGCTCTGTACTTTTTCAATGAGCGATAAATGCATTTTGTCACATTCCCAAAGGATTCAACAAGTTTTGTGAGGCATGACCTGTCCCTTGCAAAGCCATGCTGACTCTCTGTAATCAAGCTATGGTTTTCCAAGGAATCATGAATCCTGTCTCTCAGCGTCCTCTCCAATAATCTGCACATCACAGTCTGAAGACTGACAGGTCCGTAGTTCCCAGAATTATCTCTATTCCCTTTCTTGAAAAACTTGTGACTGATTCACCTAACCTGCTCATCTTCAGACGGTGCGTGGAAACCGGAGCACCTGTCGGAAATCCATGCAGACATGGAGAGAATGTGCAACCTCCACACAGACAGTCGCCTGGGGCTGGAATCGAAATTGCGCCCCTGGTGCCGTGAGGCAGCAGTGCTACCCACTGAGCCACCGTTCTGGCCATATAACTGGCTAGAGCCCTGCTTCTGATTTTTGGTTCATCAATGTTAATTTAGAATCCTTCCTCCTTCTGACTAGATGTTCTACATCCCTTGGAACCTTGCCAAGTGCTTTGCTGAAGTCCATGTAGACAACGTTGACTGCTCTGCCTTCATCTATTTCTTGGCCAACTCCTCAAAGAATCAATCCAGTTTGTGAAACATGGTTTTCCACTCACAAAGCCATGCTGACTATCTCTAATCAGCGCTTGCCTTTCCAAATATATGTAGCTCCTTTCCCTCAGAATCTCCACCAACAACTTACTCAGCACTGGGCTCACGGGGTTGTAATTTCCTGGTGTTTCCCTGCAACCCTTAAGTGATGAAACAGCATTAGCTGCCCTGCACTCTTCTGGTAACTCATTGTGTCTGTTGATAATATAAATATTTCTGCTGGGGACACTGCAATCTCTTCCCTAGCTTCCCACAATATTCTCGGATAGATCTAATGAGCTCCTGAGGATTGATCTCCCTTTAATTATTTTAAGATTCTTGCACTTTTTCTTCTCTGTTGAAGGTTAGTGGGCGGCACGGTGGCACAGTGGTTTAGCACTGCTGCTTCAGAGACCCGGGTTCCATTCCCGCCTCAGGCGACCGACTCTGTGGAGTTTGCACGGTGTCTGCGTGGGATTCTTCTGGGTGCTCCGGTTTCCCCCACACAGTCCTAAAATGTGCGGGCCAGGTGTAGGGGTATTGTGGGTTGCGCTTCGGTGGGTTGGTGTGGACTTGTTGGGCCGAAGGGCCTGTTTCCACACTGCAAGTTATCTAATCTAATCTCCTTACGATTCTTTCCAATACATCGCTATCTAGCTCCCGAGCTCCCATGTCTTTCTACACAGTCAATTCTAACTTTGTCTAATTTCTCAACCACCTTCTGATAGGTAAGATGGCCTATTCTCTACCACGTTACTCCTTAGCCCTGATTGAAACTTGTGTAAAGGTTTCTGAAAATTTAAGTAAACCATATCCTCGGCACAGCCACTCCTACACCCGTATCTATTCTTCCATTTATACTCACACCAATAAAAATACAATCCAACAGGCTCAAAACCACATTCTCTTTTTATTAAGTGCGTTTCTAAGGTTCCAGTTATTGTATATTGACATATCCTTTCTAACACATTCCAGCTCCCGACTTACTGTCAGGCTTACACGGTTTGGTTTTAGGCTGACAGCAGAAAGGGTTGTGGGAGTTCTTGTTTCTCAATCTGAAAAATGTAGCTTACAGGGTGAAAAGTCATAGAGGCTTTGGAAATCGGGAGGTTCGTGGTGACTGAAGGACATTATGGAAATAGGGAATGATGTGGGGCCTGAAAGAGGCCAAAGAGGTCTGGAGGACTATTGGGCCTGAAGGAGGTTGCACAGATCAGCAGGATCATGGGGATTGAAGGAGTTTACTCTGAATGCGAGGGTCGTCGGGTCGGATGAGATTATGGAGATAGGGAGGGTTGTGCGGCATATTGGAGGTTGTGGAGTTAGGGAGGTTTGCGGGGAATGATTCAGGTTACATAAATAGGAAGAGTCGTGGGGACTGAAGGAATTTATGGAGATAGGGAGAGCTGTGGGGACTGAAGGAGGTTATATAGATAGTACGTTTATAGAGAAGCACAGGAAAGAAGAGCAGATATCGACCATTTGACTACAGAGTCGGTCCCACCATTCAATATGATCAGGACTGATCATCTAACCCAGTACAGTATTCCTGCTTTCACACTTACTCTGATATTATAGTGACTACTGGCATTTAGTGATACAGCGGGCTGTAGTAACTGGGACGGGTGGTGGAGGGGCGGGGTTGTCTTACAGAGATAGGGATGGGTTGTGGAAGCTGGAACAGGTGACATATACAGGGAGGGTTTTAGGAATGGGAGGAATTTACAGGGATTTGGAGGAATGCAGGGATGGGACGTGGTAAAAATCACAGGGAGGATTTTGGGAGCTCCATCTGAAACGGGTACAGCTGAGAACAGAAATGAGCCAAACAGTCAGGACAGGCATGGACAAGGTAGGACTAATAAATTAAGCTGCATATACTTTCATGCAAGGGGCCTAACAGGGAAGGCAGATGAACTCAGGGCATGGTTAGGAACATGGGACTGGGATATCATAGCAATTGCAGAAACATGGCTCAGGGATGGGCAGGACTGGCAGCTTAATGTTCCAGGATACAAATGCTACAGGAAGGATAGAAAGGGAGGCAAGAGAGGAGTGGGAGCGACATTTTTGATAGGGGATAGCATTACAGCTGTGCAGACGGAGGATATTCCCAGAAATGCATCCAGGGAAGTTATTTGGGTGGAACTGAGAAATAAGAAAGGGATGATCACCTTATTAGGATTGTATTAAAGACAACACAATAGTCAAAGGGAATTTGCCAAACAAACTTGTAAGGAGATCTCAGCTATCTGTAAGAATAATAGCGTATGTATGGTAGGGGATTTTAACTTTCCAAACATTGACTGGGACTGCCATAGTGTTAACGGTTTAGGTGGAGAGGAATTTCTTAAGTGTGTACAAGACAACTTTCTGATTCAGTATGTGGATATACCTACTAGAGAAGGTGCAAAACTTGACCAACTCTTAGGAAATAAGGCAGAGCAGGTGAGTGAGGTCTTAGTGGGGGAGCACTTTGGGGCCAGCGACCATAATTCTATTTGTTTTAAGACAGTGATGGAAAAGGATACACCAGATCTACGAGTCGATGTTCTAAGTTGGATAAAGGCCAATTTTGACGATATTAGGCAAGAACTTTTGAAAATTGATTGGAGGCAGATGTTCACGGGCAAAGGGATGGCTGGAAAATGGGTAGCCTTCAGAAATGAGATAAAAGAGTCCAGAGAAGAATGTTGCTGTCAGAGTGAAAGGGAAGGCTGGTAAGTATAGGGAAATCTGGATGACTAAAGAAATTGAATGTTTGGTTCAGAAAAAGAAGGAAGCATATGTCAGGTATAGACAGGATAGATCAAGTGAATCTTGAGAAGAGTATAAAGGAAGTGTGAGTACACTTAAGGGGAATTCAAGCGAGGAGACCTACTGCTGACAATGTAATGGACTATGGACTCCCTCACTTCCCTCAGTAAGCTGGGATAGATGTTAGCAGCCTTTCTGCGGCAACGAACCGTGTAAATAGAGTCAATGGTTGGGAGGTTGGAGTCGGTGATGGCATGGGCTGTGCACACAACCTTCTGTAGTTTCTAACGGTCTTGAAAAGAGCAGTTGACACACTAGGCCGTTTTGCACCCGGACAGTACGCTCTCAATAATGCATTAGTCGAGATAGTGCATGCTGAATTTCCTGATCCACCAGAGGAAAGAGAGGCGTTGTTGAAACCTCTTGACTGTCACACCTGCGTGAGAAGTCCAGGACAGGTTGTCAGTTATCGTCACTCCGAGGAACCTGACACTCTGCACTGTCTCAACCATCGGTCTAAATGGGAGTGTGTTCCCTCGTTTCTTTCAGAAGTCAATGATCACTTCTTTACTATTGCCGAATTTGAGAGAGAGGTTATTATCATTACACCAAGCCCCCAAATGTTCTATCTCTGTTCTCGTTGTTTGATATCTGTCCTGCTATGGTAGTGTCAGCAGCGAACTTGTAGATGGTGCTTGTTTGAAACTTGGCAACCAACTGTGGGTGTACAGGAAGTACAGTTGGGAGCTGAGGACACAGCTGTGGGTATATAGGGAGGATGGTAAAGGGCTGAGGACACAGTCATGGGTACCCAGTGAATACAGTAGGGTGCTGAGGGCACAGCCGTGTGTGTACGTGGAGTACAGTGGGGGATGGAGACACAACTGTGGAAGTACAGTGAGTACAGTAGGTGTCTGAGGACAAAGCTGTGGGTATACAGGGAGGATGGCAAAGGGCTGAGGACACTGTCATGGCTGTACAGGGAGTACAGTAGGGGGCTGAGGACACAGCCCTGTGTACACAGGGAGTACAATAGGGGGATGAGTGAACAGCCATGGGTGTATTGGGAGGACAGTAGGGGGCTGAGGACGTACAGTGAGTACAGTTGGGGTCTGAGGACACAGATGTGGGTATACAGGGAGGATGGTAAAGGGCTGAATGCACAGCCGTGGTTGTGCAGGGAGTATAGTAGGGGGCTGAGGACACATTCATCTGGAACTCCTGTGTTGCATGTTAATATGGAGGAGGTGCAGTTACCTATCTTCACTGATCGTGATGTGTGGGTCAGTATGCTGGGGATCAAATGGCAGAGAGAGGAGATGAGAGTATGGTCATGGGGTTTTGTGATCAGCCTGGACGGGATATTGATGTTGAAGATGAAGCTGTACTCAATGAGCAGCAGTCTGGTGTAGGTGCCCTTGTTGTCCAGATGTCCTAGGGATGAGTGCAGGGTTCGTGATATGATATTCATTGTGGACCCATTACATCCGTAAGCAAATTATTGGAGATCAGGGCAGGTTGAGAAACTGGAGATGGTGTGGGCCATAACCAGCCTCTTGAATCACCTCATAGTTTTTTCAGGTTGGAGCCACTGCGCGGTAATAATTAAGGAATGTTGCATGAGCTTCCACACTTACTTTCTTCACTTTCTTGGGGACGTCGGCTTCAGGGGGGAGAAGCTGAGGATGTAGTAAATTACCTTTGCCAGTTGGTCCACACAGGATCTGAGTGCTCAGCCCGGAACCTCGACAAGGCCTATCACTTTCCTGATTTGACTCACAGAAAGACTTATCATGCCTGCAGCAGTGAGAAAGGACACAGGTTCAACCTAACAGTCACACAGTCATTCATCATAGCCAACACCTCCCCCACCTCCCTCCGTCGTCATCAACACAGTGACATTGTTCGGTCTTTGCATCACACAGTGAATGTTGAGATAGAGTAACACCAATAGTCTGGGATTGTGCACAGGTATAATTCCAATCAATCCACTACGTTAACCTGAATGGAGTCAACACCTAGAGTGTTGTCCTTTGTAGCTGGTGGATAGTCCTTCGGGAGTCAGGAAACATCTTATACAAGAACCACCTGGACAAAGGACATGAGGGAATTTTTGCTAAGTTTGCAGATGATACAATGATGGATTTTGGATGGGCAGCTGATTTTGAGGAAGTGGGGAGGCTTCAGAAAGACTTGGACGCTTTAGGACGGTGGGAAAACACATAGCTGATGGAACACAATATGGAAACGTGTGAGATTATGCACTTCCGTAGGCGGAATAGAGGCAGACACTATGTTCTAATATGATCCACTAAATCTGAAGCATAAAAGGATTTTGAAGCAATCGTCCTGTCTTATGTTTAATGTGCAGGTTCAATTGGCAATTAGGAAAGCAAATGCAATGTTAGTATTCATTTCAAGAGAGCTTGAATACAAGCGAGGAGACCTACTTCTGACAATGTAATGGACTATGTTGGAGGTGATCCGTCCTGGAGATGACAGCTTGTCATATGAGCAGCTGTTGAGAGCTCTTTTATCAATACTCGATAAAATTTAGAATAATGGGAGGCGAGACATCTGATAGAAACTGATCGATTACTGCAAAGATTGATACAGTCAGCGTTTAGAAGATATTTCCACTCGTCATAGAGACAATGACAAAAGGGTAGTTTCAGAGTGAAGGAATAGGCTGAAAGGTCTAAATCTATTGCTATATCTCATGCCCATATGATAATATAGTCTATTATTCAGTACAAAATTGTAAGTCTCTGACCTGCTCTTGTAACCATGGTATTTGTATGTTGTTTTGACTTCACGTTCTGGTCAATGTTAACATCTGTGCTACGGATGGTGTCCATTCATATTTTGAATATGAGGTCCTATCTGTGAGTCTCATCTGGCGGGAGAACATTGTTACTACGATAATTGTCATTTTCTATCTGGTATTTTTGATCAAACGATCCTGTTACGCCAGTATTGTTGATTTAAACAAAACAGGTGCAATTTATCACAGCACTCAGCAACATATGTCATCGAATACTGAACACCCTTCTAATAACAGAAAAGTCGAAAATGTTCAATATTAGAAACACTGCTTTCCTGTTCATGTTCAAACCAGCTAACCAGTCCCTTCGAGATGCTCAACTTGGAACTATTTTAAAAAAAATCTTTTGTGGATGTGAGCATCACTGGATGTGCCCAGCATTTCTTGCCCGTCCATAGTTGCTCCCTTGAGAAGGTGGTGCTGAACTGCCTTCTTGAACTGCTGCAATCGACTTTCTGTGCGTTTACCCACGAGTGATTAAGGAGGGAATTCCAGGGTTTTGTCCCACCCACAGTGAAGGAAATACGATCTATTTCCAAATCAGGATGTTGACTGGTTTGGAGGGGAATTTGAAGGTAGTGGTGTTCCCAAAAATCTACTGGCCTTGTCATTCCAGATGGAAGTGTTCGTGAGATTGGAAGGAGCTGTCTTTGGATCTTTGGGGATTTCTCCATTGTGTCTTGTAGATAGTACACACTGCTGCTCCTGAGCGACCCTGGTGAAGGGAGTGAATTCTTGTGGATGTGGTGAAAATCAAATCGGCTGTTTTGTGCTGGATGGTGTCAAGCTTCCTTAATGTTTTGGGGCTGTACCCATTCAGGCAAGTGAGGATATTCCATTTCATTCCTGACTTGGACAGGCTTTGGGTAGTCAGAAGGTAAGTTACTCGTGCAGTATTCCTAGCCTCTAATCTGCTGTTATATTCATGTTGAGTTTCTGGTCAATGATACTCTCCAGGATATTGATAGTGGGGGAGTTTAGTGGTGATCCTACTGCTGAATACAAAGTGGTTATATTTTTTCTTATTGGTGATAGTCATATTCTGAATTTATGTAGCGCAAATGTTACTTGCCACTTGCCAGCCCAAGCCTGGATATTGTCCAGTTCTTATTGCTTTGGTTATGGATTGCTTCTGCATCTGAGCATTTGCGAATGGTGCTAAACATTGTGCAGTCATCATCGAATATCCCCACTTCTGACCTTATGATGAAACGAAGGTCATTGATGAAGCAGCTGGAGACGTTTGGACCCAGGACACTTTCCTAAGGGACTACAGCAGAGATGTTCTGGAGCTGAGATGACTGACCTCGAACAACAATGACCATCTTCCTATCTGTCAGGTATGACTCCAATAATCGAGTGTTGGCCCATGATACCAATTTTTCTTGGGCTCCTTGACGTCACATTTGGCACGTGCAGCCTTGATGTCAAGGGCTGGAATTCAGTTCCTTTTTCTATGTTTGAACCAAGGCAGTGATGAGGTCAAGAGCTGTGACCCTGGCAAACCCCAAACTGGGCGTCACTGAGCAGGTTATTTTTGAGCAGGTGCTGCTTGATAGCACAGTTGATGACACCTTCCATCACTTTACTAATGATAGAGAGTAGATTGATAAGGCGGTATTTAGCGGGTCAAATTTGTCCTGCTTTTTATTTACAGAACATATTTGAGCAGTTTTTCCTCATTGTCGGTTTGTAAACATACTGGAACTGCTTGGTTAGGGGAGCGAGATGTTCTGGAGCATGAGTCTTCAGTACTGTTGCCGGCATGTTTCCAGGGCCCATAGCCTTTGCAATATCCAGTGTCTTCAACCGTTTCTTGATATCAGTTAATCGAATTTGCTGAAGACTGCTATCAGTAATTACTTAGATTACTTACAGTGTGGAAACAGGCCCTTCGGCCCAACAAGTCCACACCGACCCGCCGAAGCGCAACCCACCCATACCCCTACATATACCCCTTACCTAACACTACGGGCAATTTAACATGGCCAATTCACCTAACCCGCACATCTTTGGACTGTGGGAGGAAACCGGAGCACCCGGAGGAAACCCACGCAGACACGGGAGAACGTGCAAACTCCACACAGTCAGTCGCCTGAGGCGGGAATTGAACCCAGGTCCCTGGCGCTGTGAGGCAGCAGTGCTAACCACTGTGCCACCGTGCCGCCATGATGGGGACCACCGGAGGAGGCCGAAATAATGGATCATCCACTCAAAACTTCTGACTGAAGATTTCTGCGAAAGCCTCAACCTTATCTTTCACACTGATGTAATGGGCTCGTCCATCTTTGAGGTTGGGAATATTTGTGGAGCCTCCGGCGCCGGTGAGTTGATTAATTATCCACCACCATTCACAATCAGATTAGAAGGACTGTACAGCCTAAATCGGATGCATTGGTTCTGGGATAGCTAAGCTCTGTCTGTCCTTTTTTTTATGCTATCTGGCAAGCAAGTATTTCTGCTTGGAAGCTTCAGTAGATGAACATTTTATCTTTATATATTCTTGGTTCTGCTCCTGGCATGCTCTCCTGCATACTCCATTGAACCAGGGTTAATCCTCTGGCTTGATGGTAATGGTTGAGTGGGGGACATGCTGGGCCGTGCCGTTACAGATTGTGCTGGAGTATAGTTCTGCTGCTATTGATGGTCCGCAGTGTATTATGGACGCTCAGTGTTGAGTTGCTGGATCTGTTCAAAGTCTGTGCCATTTAGCATGGTGATAGTGTCACACAACACTTTACACTTTATGGAGACAATAGACTTTGTCTCCAAAAGTACAGTGTGTGGTCACTTTTACCGATATTGCCATGGACATACACATCTGCAGTTGGTAGGTTGGTAAGGATGAGGACAGGTATGATTTTTTTTACCCTCTCTTTCATTCCCTCACCACCTTCGGCAGACCCAATCTAGTAGCTATGTCCTTAGGAGCCGACCAACACGATCAGTCGTACTGCTGCCAAAACCAATCTTGATGGTTGACTTTGAAATCCCCCATCCAGAAGACACTTTGTGCCCTTGCCGCTGTCAATGCTTTCTCAAGTGTTGTTCAACATGGAAGAGGGCTGACTCAGCTGAGAAACAACATTACGTGGTAATCGGTAAGATGCACATTTGCTCATGTTAATTTCGGTCGTTTCTGTAAGGTATGATTCCGTGAGTATGACTACGTTAGGCTGTTGCTTGACTAGTCTGTAAGGCAATTGTTCCAGTGTTGGCACTCGACCTCAGATGTTAGTAAGTGAGACTTTGCAGGTTCTACAGTCTGTTTGTTTGAACAGACATTTCGAGGCAGCTGTACACCAGAGAAGAGCAGGAAAGGATAATGGGTGATTGTGCACTGTAGCTGTCACCGGACCAGCATGTCTGTCCAGGAAGTATTTATTGTGGGTCAGAGAAGCTCAATTATTATGGCATGGATGGAGGCCATTCAGCCCATCGTACAGTCGCAAGCTCTCCAACTGCACAATTGGAGATAGAGAGAGTATGTGAAGTGAGATTGTGTGAGAGAAAAATAAACAAAGAGAAAGCGAGTAAAGGGAGATATACTGAGACAATATATAAAGTGGAGCGACTGAGTGAGCGGGAGAGCAAGAGCTGTTAGATGAGGGTGAAGTTAGATAGATCAGAAGACTGCATTACGCTAGATAAATATGGACAGACAGAAGTTAGAAGTTTTATTTCGAACTTCTTCAGGACAGCAAGCCCTTTGTCTGGGCGCCATACACTGTGAGCACTGTGCTGATACTGGCTATCATCCCAGATTATTTATTTCCAACTATATCACAGAGCTGGGTTACTGAGAGCTAAACAGAACCCAGTAGGCCAATAGATTGGTTCCATGGAGAAAGCAGAGGTTTTAAATAGACTGTGCCAAGAGCAGCAGGAAATGATAACGACAACCCCGCCTCCACGATCCCCCACCCCCACCCCGCCACAAAAATACTGTATGAGAGACTCGGCCAGAGAATCTCAGTGAGGGGACTCACTGACAGAGGTGAAATCACGATCTGAGCTGTGGGTCAAATAATGATTAATAAAGTTTGCATTCCACTTTCCTAGTTAAGTAATTCACATTTCAATTTATACAGCTCAATAGCAGGAGTGTATTTTGACAATGTTACCTCTTTGTACTTTGAATATTGGTGTGCACAGAAAATTATTTTGTTCATGTATTTTATATTGCATAACCACATTTCATTAATATTGTCTCTGCTAATTCCTCATTGTAGATGTATTCTTGAATCTGTTCTTCATATGAGTTATAAAAAGTAATGTTCCAATTCTGGTAAAGGGGGAACATCACTGTCCCTCCACACAGTCTAATCAGCCATGTCCCCCAGTTCTCTCCGTCTTCTGCCTTTTCCCCAATATTATAATCACAATGTAATCGAAGCCCATTAAATGACACTTCATGACAGTTCATTAACACCGATAACATCAACAGCATGACCCACACCTGCCCTCCCTGATCCTGGAATAACAATCTGAACTGTGTTTGTCATGTGCAATTCTCTGTTAACGTATCCAAGCCGTTTGTGTGTTGTAACCCACGTTTTTGTTTTGCATATTTTGCTATCAAATCATGGATGATAGATATATTCTCAATGTTTTACTGATTTTGTAATGACTGATCACGAGTTACGGGATTTATTTCTGTATTTATGAACTGAGAATCATGTTTATGTTCGGTTAAACTTCTGGCATTACTTCCATATCCAAGGCTGACTGAATGATTACACACAATCAATCTGCCATCTTCAACATTCCTTCCTTCAGTCACACTCGCATATCACACCCAGAATGCACAAATGTTCAAAGTTATTTTGAATTTTAATAAAGTAGCATTGTTTTCCAAAGAATTGACTGGAGCTACTTGTTCAGTGATTGTAATTATGTCAGTCTCCGTGGATCGTATGCGTCCCTAAAGAGTTTCTCTGTTCTATCAATACGGGAATGCTTTCAGTGTTTTACCCCATAGGGTGAGCGGGACCATGTCCAACAGCAGTAACAGGGATTAGCAGCTTCAGAGAGAAGGGCAGGAGAGATTGAAGTCTGGGAACATTAGACTGGAATGTTCCAACAATGGATAGGAGTTTATCCGATGGTCTTTACTGGCTTTCCCAGCCTTGGATATCATAAGCATTGCGGATTGAAGATGTACTGATGGTTATTCAAGCTGGTTACTATCCTATCATTGCTATTGTTGGAGTTCCTGGTAAGTCACTCTGTCTGTTTAGTGAAATGGTCGGAGCTGAATCGATGCTCATGGTATGCTGATTTTGGAAAGGTGCAAGCCAACGTTTTCAGCTCCAATCAAAGATTCCATTCCTTAGAAATTATAACTAGCAACTATTATTTACAAATTACTCACCAATACGCGAGGATAAAACATACTGTTCTCAACCTCATTAATTCGTTTTCTCCTGAAAAGTGTACATCTCCATATCCTCCCCACACACCAGTCCTGTCCAGTACCACCATTAAGACGTCCCAGTCTCGTCCTCCGCCTCAGTTCAATTCCTGAATAAACCATCGTTTGTGCCTTTGTTAATTTCGGATACATCTGTTTCTAGTCCCTTCTAACCAAGCGTCCATTGCAAAATACTTGCACTTGAGATGTTCAACTTATTCTCTGCACAAAATCTGAAAGATGGGCAGACGTTTATGATGGGTCACGTCATTGTCTCGTATTCTAGAATCACAGAATAATAATCTGTTGATATCGGCTTGCCTTATGCCCATTAGAAAAGGCAGTGGGTCATTCTTCTCTGGTCAAGTCTCTGTTTAACTGCAAACCCATGACAATTTGTTTTACTATTTATTGTTCTGTGGAACAGCTGAAACAACCACTCAATTCAAGCTCGGCATAACATGCTGGCCTGACCATGGCTGTACACATCCCGTGAGGGCAGAACAAAAGGAAAGGTAGCTCCCTTCCTCTGCCTGCATCCCATATTCCAACGGTTCGCTTCCATTCAGGTAGGTAGCCATTCACTGTTTTAGATGTATTCCTTGTGATTGAGACTCTCCCAAGAGTGATCTCCATCTCCAAAGGCACCTCTGGTGCTGGCTTTATTGATGCGACCTACAGACGTGAGGATGTTTTTAAATTCTACATCAGTGGCAGTGCGTTGTAAATGAATGGTTTCCTGTGTCACACAAAAGAAATGGAGCCAGCTAAGTGAGGGAAAGGAATTATTGTGATCAAACCTGCGAGTGTTGCTGAGGCAGTATTTGGGGTATTGTGGACAGATTTTCTTTCCTTTATATGGAGAGATCTCCTTCCCACAGAGAGAGTGAAGAGAAGATCCACCAGATTAATCCCTGGGATAATGGCACCATGAGGAGTGAGTGAAGGTTGATCTGTAGCTCTGTGATAGAATAAGAGGTGATTGCATTGAACCCTGAGAGGGATGGACAATCACTCCTTATATTCTAAACAGACAATGTGATAAATTCCATGACTGCTCACTCAGGATGCATGATTCAGGATAGGTTAAGTGCCTGGGCAGACGTTACGCCCACCCATCCCAACCCATACTCGCCTGCAATGAATGTCATATTATCCACCACCCGGTCAGCAGCCACAATACATTCTAAAACAGTTAACTATTTGCAACAGCTTCTGACCTTCATGAAGAACTTGAATCAATCTTTTTTGAGATGCAATGTACTTCCTTAAGATTTAGGCCAGAAGACTATAAGATATTGGAGCATAAATTAGGGCAGTTAGCCCATCGGGTCTGCTCCGTCATTCAATCATCGCTCATAGGTTTCTCAAACCCATTCTCCGACGTTCTCCCCATAACCCGTCATCCCCTTGATCATCAAAAACTATCTATCTCCGTCTCAAATATACTCAATGACCTGCCCCCACAGCCTTCTATTGCAATAAATTTCAAAGATTCACCCTTCTGTGGTTAAATAACTTTCTCCTTATCACTGTTCGAAAAAGTGATCGCTTTCATCTAAGGCTGTACCCTCGGATCCGACTCCAATGGAAACATCTTATCAATATCCACTCTCTCCAGGCCATTCAGTATTCTGTCTATTTAAATTACATTCCCTCTCATCCTTTCAAACTTCATCAAGTATAGACCTAGAGTACTCAAACATTCCTCATGCAATAAGATTTTCATTCCTATGACCATTCTCGTGAAAATCGTCTGAACGTATCCAGGACCAGTACATCCTTCCTGAGGCATGGAGGTCTAAAATGAGCACAATACTCCAAATGTTGTCTGACCAGAGCCGTGTACAGTCAGTCCTTATATTCAATTCTTACATTAGTAAATGCTTCCAATCATAATTGCAATTGCCCTCCTAACTACTGCCTCAACCTACAAGCTAACCTTGACTGAACCCTGCACTAGAACTTCCAGGTCCCTTTGCACTTCAGATTTTTCAATTTTCTCGCCATTTTGAGAATAGACCATGCCTCTATTCTTCGTGGAAAACTGTAACGTTGGAATGCATCTGACGATCTCTTTGCCTGTCCAAATTCTTGTTCAGCCTCTCCACTTCGTCAATACGACCTGTCCACCTGCCTATCATTGTATCATCTGCAATCCTAGCCAGAGTGCCCTCAATTCTCTCATCTAGATTGTTAATTTAACAAGTAAAAAGTTATGATTCCAACACTGAGCATTCTGGATCACCACTTGTCCCCGGCTGCCATCCTGAGGAGTACGCTTTTATCCCCAATCTCTGCTTTCTGCCAGACAGATGAGCTTCTATCCATGCCACTATCATGCCTCTAACACCACGGACCCTTATCATGCTCAGTAATCTCCTGTGTGACACTTTGTCAAAGGCCTCCTTGAATTCCAGATGAATAACATCCATTGGCTATGCTTGGTCGAGCTGCTCATTTCCTCTTCAAAGAATTCCAATAGATTTGTCAGGCATTAACTTCCCTTGATGAAATCATTCCGAATTTGCCCTATTTTAGCAAACACTTTCAAGTATAACGAAATCTCATCCTTCACAATGGATTCCAGGATCTTACCCACGATAGAGGTTAAGCTATTCATGGTGGTTGTTTATTTTTTTGTCTTTTTCCGTACTCCCTTGTTAAAAAGGGTGTCACGTTAGTGGGTTTCCTGTGCTCTGGGATCGTTCCTTACTCTCGTGGTTCCTGAAAGATAACCACGATTGCCTCAACTCCCTCTTCAGCTATCTCCCTTATAATACTGAGATGTAGTCCATCTGGTCAAGGTTATTTAACCACCTTCGGGTCATAACATTTTTTCTAGAATGTTCTCCATGGTGGGGGACAATATACTCAGTTCTTGCCCCGCAATCTCTTGAATGTTTAAGGTATGACTTGTGCCTTCCACCATGAAAGCTAATGCAAAGTAATTATTCAGTTCCTTGGCCATTTTCTGGTTCCCCACTACCATCTCTCCAGTCTCATTTTCCAGCAGTCCAATGTTCACTTTTGCAGCTCTATTGTACATTATATATTGAAAGAAACTGTTACAATCTTCTTTTATCTTACTGGCTAGCTTACCCGCATATTTAATAATCTCCCTCCTTATTTTATTTTGTTTGCCCTCTGTTTTGTCTTTGTAAACTTTCCAATCCTCAGGTTTCCCACCGCACTTTGCCACATTATATCAGTTCTCTTTTAATTTTATGCTATACTTGACTTCCCCACTCAGCTATGGTTGTCCCATCCTCCCTAAACAATCCCCTTTTTCCTCAGGATAAATCTCTGCTGTATCCTGAATTACTCCAAAAATCTCCTGCCATTGCTGTTGCACTGTCTTTCCTGCTGGGCCCGTCTCCCAGTCAATTCTACCCAGCTCCTCACTCATGTCTGTGTAATTGCCTTTATTCAGCTGTAATACCGTTACTTCTGATTCTAACTTCTCCTTCTGAAACTGCAGAGTAAATTCAATCATATTATGATCACTGTCACCTTAAGCTCCCCTCATCTAGTCTGCCTGAACAAGCTGCTCCAAAAAGCCATCTCGTAGAAATTCCTTTTCCTGCCAACCACTATTAATCTGAATTCCCAGTCCATCTGTCTAATAAGATCCCACATGATCACTGTAACATTGCCTTTCCTACAGATCTTTGTAGCTCCTGGTATATCTTACACCCCAGCTCCCTGTATATAACTCCAACTGCATTTTTTCATCTTTCTGATTCCTCAATTCTACCGACACAGATTTTACACCATCTGACCTTATTACAGTTCTTATTATTGATGATCGATCCGATTCCATTCTTAATACTGAGTCAACTCTATCTCTCTGCCTACCTGCCTATCTTTTCGACAGGATGAATATCCTTGAATATTCTGCTCTCAATCCAGATTCTCATTCAGAGATGTCACTGTAATGCCCACTATGTCGTACCTGCCAATTTATGGATGAGTCACAAACTCATTTACCTTATTCCTTATCCTGTTTAAAGAAAAGACCTGCTGGAGTTGTGCTGAAATGATATTTGAATTTTGGAGACAGTAGAATATGTCATGTGCGAGTGAGGTGAAGATTCGTAAGGTAACGCAGTTAAATACACGATCAAAGTCGGGGAGGCTGCACTTCCGTCATGTGGATCATTGGGATTCCCGAGTCAGTAGGATATACACGAAAAGGATGGGATGAACCTGAATTGGCAGCAATTCACGATATGTGGATTATTGGGATTCACGGGTCAGTAGGATACACACAAAAAGGACGGGATATACATGAACTGATAACAATGTCTGATCTGTGGATCGTTGGGATTCCCGGGTAGGTAGGATATATACAAGATGGCCGGGATGGACTTGAGCTGTCAGCAATCTCCTGGCAGGCAGGTTTGCTATCGTCCTTTACGAGGGTTTAAACTAGTGGGTGGCGGAAGTGACAGAGGGGTGTGTGGAACCACAGCAATAAGTCCACAGGTACAGTGACTGAGGAGGAGTTGGAGACTAATCCTCGTACAAAACAAAACAGAGGGTACTGAACACAGTGGCCTGGCAGTCTGCAGTGTGCTGATTTTAATATGAGGAATCTGTTTGTTTGAACAGATATTTCGATGTCGCTTGTCGCTGCATGACAGAAAATATGAAGAGATAATGGTTAATTGTCCACTGTGTGCTTCCCTGGACCAGCTTGTCTCTCCAGACACCAAAACTTGTTACTGTGGGTCAGAGAACTTCAGAATTAATACAACACAGAAGGAGGCCATTCAGCCGACTATGCGTCCATGACCTCTCCAACTTGACAACTTCAAAATAGAGGGAATGATCGGAGCTAGACGGAGAGGGAGAGAAATAAACAGAGACAAAGACAGTGAAGTGAGATAAACAGAGTGAAAAACGGAGCGACAGAGTGAGTGACAGCAAGGGGTGTCAGACAAATGTGAAGTTAAATCAGGAGACAGCATGAGGAGAAACACACAGACAGTTTTCTGAGAAACTCTCACAGACTGTAAGCCCTTTGTCTGGTGCCATACCCTGTGAGCACCATGCTGATACTGGCTGTCATCCCAGATCATATGTCGCCAATAACATCCCAGAGCTGAGTTGCTGACAGCTAAACACAATCCAATAGACCGATAGATTGGTTCCAGGGAGAAGGTGGATTAATTTAAAAATTCTGGGCCAGCAGGAACTTGTAGCCCCTATAGACACTGCGTGAGAGGCAGGATGGAATCTCCGTGAAGGGAATCACTGGCAGAAGGGAAATCAGGATCTGAGCTTTGGGTCAAATAATGATTGATAAAGTTTTCACCATTTCCATGGTTTTGTAATTCACATTACAATTTATATACCTACATATAATAAGTGAATTTTAACAATATTGTCTTTGTGTATTTTTCATATTTTGTGATGTACAGAAAAGCTTTTTTATTTTTGCATTTTGTGTTGAATAAACCACATTTTATTACTGAGGAAGGAAGGACCTGCTCCGATGGGACAGTCGTCATCTGAACCGTGCTGGGACCAGAATCCGAGTGAATCCTAACCAGGGCTGTAGACAGAAATTTAAACTGATTAGGAGTGTGTGTGTGTGTGTGTGTGTGTGTGTGTGTGTGTGTGTGTGTGTGTGTGTGTGTGTGTGTGTGTGTGTGTGTGTGTGTGTGCGTGCGCGCGCGCACGGGGTGGGGGTGCAGTTATAGGATTTAATTAGAAAAGCCGAATTAAAAGAGGAGGGAAGAGTACAGAACTCAGGAGAGGTTATTAAAATCTCCAGCACAGGCACAAATAGGACAGAGCATCTGGAAATGTTTAACATATCAAACTTCAAGCACACTGCACAAATGAATGACAATGAGAAGAGGGACGGTTAATGCAGGACTGAAGGAGTTACAACTGAATGCATGCTGTATAAGGAATAAGGTAAATGAGCTTGTGGTGCAGAATTAAATCGGCAGGTATGAAGCGATGGGCATCACGGAGATGTGGCTGTAAGGTGATCTGATTATTTCAGGATATTTAACCTATCGAAAAGGTAGGCAGGTGGGCAGAGGGAGTGGGTTTGCATTGTTAGTAAGAAATGAAATTTTATCAATAGTAAGAAAGGAAGTAAGGTGAGGTGGTGTAGAATCTTCGTGGGTAGAATTGAGGAACCACAAAGGTAAGACAACCACAGTTGAAGTCTTGTACAGGACTCCAAAGAGGAGTCAGGAGCTGGCCAAAGATACACCAGGAGATATAAAAGATGTGTAGGAAAGGCAAAGTACAGTAATCCTGGTTGATTTCAGTATGCAGGGGAACTGGGAACATCAGATTGGTAGTCGTTCGTAAGAAAAGGAATTTTAGGAATGTTTATGAGATGGCTTTTTGGAGCAAGTTCTGGTGGAGCCCACTCGGGAACAGATGATACTGGATTTAATGACGCAGTATTCATAAGGGAGATTAGGGTAAAGGTAAACTTTGTAAGGGAGATTAGGGGAAAGCAATGATCATGACATGGTTGAATTTATTCTGCAATTTGAGAGAGAGAGAAGATATTATTTTCAATAAACAGTATTTCAGCTGAATAAAGGCAACTCCAGAGGCATAAGGGAGAAGCTGGGTAGAATTGACTGGGAGAGGGTTCAAACATGAAAGACAGGGGAACAGCAATGGCAGCAGATTCCAAGATTAATTCAGGAGACGCAGCAGATATACTTGCCGCTGAATAGAAGCATGGTACAGGGAGGATGAGGCAGCCAGGGCTGATGAGGGAAGTCAGATTGCATACAAGCAAAAGAGCAAGCGACCAATGTGGTTTGGGGCAGTGGGAAACTAGAGAATTGGGAAATTTACAAAGACTAACATAGGACAAAAAAAGGATAGATAAGATTAGATATGGAGGTAAACTAACCAGTAATAGAAAGGAGACTGTAAGAGGTTCTTTAGATATATAAAGTGCAAAAGAGAGGGAAAAAGTGAATATGGACCACTGGAAAATGATGCTGGAGAGACAGTAGTGGAAAACAAAAAAAAAATGAATGAGGAACTTTGCATCAATATTCATGGTGGAAGACACGAGTAATTTCCCAAAAATTGAAGAGAGTGAGAGGGCAGAGCTGAGTATGGTGGTCATCACCAAGAAGAATATGCTGGATAACTGAATGGCCTGAATTTGGATAAATCATCTGAACCATATGGACTACACCGAGCAGTGTAAGGGAGATAGCTGAAGAGGTATTGAAAATGGTAATTTTTCTGGAATGAATAAAATCAGGAAAGGCTGGAAAATTGTTAACGTGGAACTTCATTTAATAAAGAAGTTAGCCAGAACATGGAAAATTACAGACTGATTAGCCTAACCTTGGTTGTGGGTGACATACTGGAATCCATTGTGAAGGATGGGATCTCTGAATACTTGGAAGTATTTAGCAAAATTGTGCAAAGTCAGCGTTGTTTCGTCAATGGGAGGTCATGCCTGACAAACCTGCTGGAATACTTTGAGGGAGTAACAAGCAGATTTGACCAAGGAGAACCCTTAGGTGTTATCCGCCTGCTTCGCTAAATTCCTTTGATAAGGTGCCACGCAGGAGGCTATTGAGAAAGATTAGGGCCCCTGATGCTACAGGCAAGGTGCTAGCTTGGATAGATGCATGGCTGTCAGACAGAAAGCATAGAGTGGGGATAAAAGTGTCCTTCTCAGGATGGCATCCAGTGACAAGTGGTATTCCTCAAGACTCAGTGTTGGGACCACAAAATTCACATTGTGCATTAATGGTCTACATGAAGGGACTAGGGGCATTCTGGGTAAGTTTTCAAACAGTGCAAAGATTTAATAGAGGGATAGGTAGCATCGAAGAGGTGGCTCGGCTGCAGGAGGGTGCAGTAGCACCCTCTTGCACTCCTCTGATTCTCGCCTTCCAGACCACCAACCTCAGGATGCAATGCATCATCCTCCGCCATTTCTGCCACCAACAGTCAGACCACACCACCAGATATATACTTCCCTCCCCAACCCTATCAGCATTCTGCAGAAACCATTCCCTTCACGACTGCCTCGTTAGGTACACGCGTCCCCCCTCCCACACACTAACAAGCCACCTTCCGCTCCCGACACCTTCACTTGCCATTGCAAGAGGTATGAAACCTGTGCCAACAACTTCCTCCTCATCTATATCCAAGGCCCCAAAGGATCCTTCTACGTCAGGCAGAGAATATCCAGTGCATCCAAACACTGTGTCCATTGCTCCTGGTCTCCTCTACACTGAGGAGACAGGACGTCAACTTGCAGAACGGTTCAGGGAACACTCTCCATCACACACCCAAACAAGCCAACTTCCCTGTGGCTGAATACTTCGCCTCCCACTACCACACCTCCAAGGACATGCAAGTTCTTGGCCTCCTCCACTGCCACATTCTAGCCACCAGACGTCTGGAGGAAGAGCGCACTGTCTTCCACCTTGGAACTCTTCAACCACATGGTATCCAGTGCAATGTCACCAGTTTCCTCATCTCCCCTCCCTCCACCTTCTCCCAGATCTAACCGT
Organism: Hemiscyllium ocellatum; assembly: GCF_020745735.1. NCBI lineage: Eukaryota > Metazoa > Chordata > Chondrichthyes > Orectolobiformes > Hemiscylliidae > Hemiscyllium > Hemiscyllium ocellatum. The sequence continues at coordinate 724,328 of NC_083448.1, read as the reverse complement.
CCAACTGAGCACCACCTGTTGAACTGTCCTACCTGTCTATCTTCCTTCCCATCTATCCACTCCACCTTCCACTCTCACAACTCATCTTCATTTAGCCATTGCCTTCCAAGCTACCTTCCTCCCAGCCCCTCCCATTCATCTCTCAACTCCCTTTCCGCCCACTCACTTCATTCCTGATAAAGGCTTTCTGATTGAAACGTCGAATATCCTGCTCCTCAGAGTCCGCCTGACTGGCTGCGCTTTTCTAGCAGCACACCTTTTGACATGAACTCCAGCATCTGCAGTCCTCACTTTCTCCTGCTGAAGGATTTGCACAGGTTAGGGGCGTGAGCAAAAAAGTGGCAGGTGGAGTATAACGTGGGCAAGTGTGAGGTCATGTAGTTTGCTATTTTCTAAATAGCGAGCTAGTTCAGAAGACGGGGACGGAAGGAGGGGTTGAGTCGTCCAAGGATCTTGAAAGGTAAACCTGCAGGTTGTCAGCAGTTGGGAAGGCAAATAAAATGATTCCATTTATTTCAAGAAGGTTTGAACATAGGTGCAGGGATGTACTTCTGAGGTTCTATAAGATTTTTGGTGAGGCTACATTTGGATTATTGTGCACAGTTTTGGGTCCCATATCTCCGGAAGATGTACTTGATCTCGAGCATTTTCCGATGAGATTCACGAAAGTGATCCCAGGAAAGAAAAGCTTAACATATTAAGAACATCTGAGGGCCCTGAGTCTATATTTGATGGAGCTCAGAAAGATGTTATGAGGTCTAACTGAAACTTACAGAATATTGAATGACCTGGAAAGGGTGGATTCTGGGAAGATATTTCCAATGGAGGGAGACTAGGACCCAGGGGGACAGGGTAAAGAGAAGACCTGTTCAAACACAGATAAAGATGAAACTCTTCAGCCAGAGAGTGTGAATCTAGGTAATTCACTGCTACAGAAGGCTGTCGAGGCCAAGAAATTGAGTATATTTAAGAGTTAGACAGATAGGTTCTTGATTGTAAAAGGGATGAAAGGTTACAGATAGAAAGCGGAAGAATGGGGTTGAGAAGGTTAACAGCCATCATTGAATGGCGGAGCAGACTCACTGGGCTGAAAGGCCAAATTTCTGCTCCAATGTACTCTGGTCGTAAGATTAATATTGGCTCTCCTCGTTCCTCATTGGAGATGTATCCTGGAACTTGATCTTCTTATGATTCATAAAGAGTAACATCCCAATATTGATGACAGGGAAATATCATGTTCTCTCCCTCCAGTCGCTGCAGCCATGTCCCCAGTATCATAATCACACTGCAATTGAAAACCTTGCATAGAACTTAATCACAGTTGATTGACATCGATGACATTAACAGCATGACTCTCACCTGCCCTCTCTGATCCTCGAATAACCATCTGAATTGTGTGTCACATCATATTCTCTGTTAATATATCCATGACATTTGTCTGTTATAACTCATGTTGTCGAGGCACATTTGCCGGTCAGATTATGGAATAGAAAAGTTTTCTCCATATTTTAGCAACATTATAATCACTGATCAGTAGTTACAGACTGTATGTTTCCATTTATAAACGAAGAAACTTGTTTTTGTCCTGACAATCCTTTGACATTACTCCCATATCCAAGGCAGATTAAATGAGTACACGCAATCAATCTACCATCTCCAATATTCCTTCCCTCAGCCAACCCCACATATCCCAAGCTAAATGAGTAAATTTTAAACGTTCTTTTGAATTTTAATAAAATCAATATTGAACTCAAAGGGATTCAATTGAGCTATTTGTGCAGTGATTGTGATTAATGTTCATCTCCGTGGATCCTAACTATCACAGTAGAACGTTTCCATCATTGAAAGATAAATGGGCTTTATTCACTGTGTTATCCCACAGTTTGAGTAGAACATCAATGACAGCACTAACAGAGATCAGCAGCTTGTGGGGGGAGGGTGGCGGGGGGTAGAGATCAGAATCTGAGAACATTAGACAGGAACGTTGCAATAATTGTTCATAATCTGAGGACCATGGATTGGAATGGTCGAACAATGGATCAGAATCTGAGAACATTAGACTGGAATGTTCCAACAATGGAAAGGAGTTTATCCTTGGGTCTTCACTGACTTTCTCAGCCTTGTATATTATGAGCATATCGGATCCAGGATATCCTTTGGATTATTCAAGATGGTTACTATCCCATCCTCGTGATAGTTGGTGTTCCTGGTAAGACATGATATTTGTCGACTAAACCGGGTTGAACTGAAATTCTGTTCATGATATGTACATTTTGAAAAGTGCAAGTCAACGTCTTCAGTTCCAAACATAAATTCATTTCCTTATATATTATGACTACGAAACTACGATTTATAAATTACTCACTGATATGCGAGAAGGAACCAGAATCTTCTCAAACTCCATAATCCATTTTGACCTTCACAGATTTACATCTCCATGTCATCCCCACTCACCAATCCTGTCCAATACCACCATCATGATATCCCAGTCTCGTCCTCAGTCTCAGTGCAATATCTGAATAAACCATTTGTGCCTTTGTTCAATCCAAATGCAACAATTTCATTCCTTGTAATCACATGTCTGCCACTAAATAATTGCTCTTGAGAATGTTTAACTTGTTCCCTGCAGATAAGGGAAGACAGTTTATGGCGGTCAAGCCATTGACTCATAATCTAGAGTCACAGAATAATGGTCTGTAGATATTTCATGAAGGAAATTGGGGAGTTTAAAAGCAGCCATTATCATTTGTTACAAGATCAAACTGCTTGCTTCAAGTTCTTGAGGGAAGTCAATGTGTCATGCTTCCATTGTCAGGTTTCTGTGTGACTTCTTTGATGAACACGTGGGTGAACTGTACCTTTGAGAGAATTAAAAACCAACGATAACTACCTGACAGTACCAAGAGTTCTGAAAAATAGATATAATGTAACATTTGGTGGAACAATCCGATTAGCTCATTGTTTCGAAACAAATTCAGCAAATCATTTTAAATTATACCCCAAATTACCCACCTCCAACCAAGTTTCAATTTATTATATTGACAATCTTAATAGCCAATGATACAATTCAATAGTTTGGCGGTACAAGACCATGGAAAATTGAACAGTTGAGAGGAGACCTGCAAAGCTACCAGCATGCAAAGACTGCCTGAAAAATATCTCTCCTGTCGGTAACTTTATTGATTAGTAACTGGTGAAGTAGAGTACCCAAGAAGAAAAGAAGACAGGAATATGGAGAAGAACCGAAAGCTTCCTGGTTTTGAGATTAGAAGTTTTGCTTTGTAAATCTTAATTAGGAGTCTTATCAGTGTAGTATTGTGGAGGGGGAAGAGTAAAGACAGGTTAGAGGAAGAAGTTGTAACTAGTCGTTCGTTTATTATTAGATTAGATTACTTACAGTGTAGAAACAGGCCCTTCGGCCCAACAAGTCCACACCGACCCGCCGAAGCGCAACCCATCCATACCCCTACATTTACCCCTTCACCTAACACTAGGGGCAATTTAGCATGGCCAATTCACCTGACCCGCACATCTTTGGACTGTGGGAGGAAACCGGAGCACCCGGAGGAAACCCACGCAGACACGAGGAGAATGTGCAAACTCCACACAGTCAGTCCCCTGAGTCGGGAATTGAACCCGGGTCTCTGGCGCTGTGAGGCAGCAGTGCTAACCACTGTGCCACCGTGCCGCCCTATTCTTTGTTACACTTTAAGAAATAAAGTTGTTAATTTTTATTTTAAATAGATTTGGACACTAGAGTTATCGCAGATTACTGCATGGGATAAATCTTTTCTCTGATGATGGTTTTAATTAAGCAGGAAGATTTATCCTGTGTTGTAGCACTACAAACCCATAGCTATGCGTTTTACTCTTTACGGTACTGTGGAATAGCTGAACCAGGCACTCAGTTCAAGATCTGCATAACATGCTGCCCTGACCAAGGCTTCATACATCCTGTGAGAGAAGAACAAAGGTAAAGGTAGCTCCCTTTCTCTGCCTGATTTCTGTATTGCTACATCTCATTTCCATTCAGGTACGTGATCATCCCCAAGAGTGATGCACATTTCGATAGGTATCGCTGATGCTGGCTGTATTGGGGCTGACGTGCAGATGTAAGGGACTTATAAATTCCATGTCGGTCATAGTGCATGGAGAAGGAATGGCTTTCAGTGGCACAGGAAAGAAATGGCGATATCTACGTGAGAGAAAATATGTTTTTTGACAAACCTTGAGAGTGTTGTTGAAGCAGTATTTGGGGTACTGTGGATAGACCTTCTCTCACGTTTCACCAGACTAATCCCAGGGATGATGGCACCATGAGCAGTAAGTGGTGCTCAGTGAGAGAATAAGAGATGATTGCGTTGAACCTTACGGGGGATGGACAATCACTCATGATGTTCTAAACAGGCACTGATACAGTAATAAGTTCCATGGCTGTTTTTGCACTCAGATTACATGATTCTCGATAGTTTATGAGCCTCTGTGAACGTTCCACCCAACCACCCCCAACTCCCTATTTCAACTGAGACAGAGAGAGAAAGAGAGGAGAAAGAGAGGAGAGAGAGAGAGAGAGAGTGAGAGAGAAAGAGAGAGAGAGAGAGAGAAAAAGAAAGAGAGAGAGTGAGAGAAAGAGAAGGAGAGAGAGAGAGAGAGAGAGAGAGAGAGAGGTTCAGGCTTTTGAATAAACTGTCCCAACATTAACACAGTTCAATTAATGCGTGATCCTGCAATGAACACCATGTTATCAATAATCCCGACAGCACCAAAAATGCATTCACTTTAAAAGCGTTAACTCTTTCCAGCATCGTAGAGAGAATGAAAGTCTTTTTACATCATAGGAAAGAAGTGAAGATGTCCAAGAGGAAAAAGAGTTATTGTGATAATCGCTGAGAGTGGTGTTGAGGCAGTATTTGTAACACTGTCGACAGACTTTCTCTCCTTTATAAGGAATGATCGCCTTTCCACAGAGAAAGTGCAGTGGACTTTCACCAGACTAATCCCTGGGATTATAGTAGCATGAGGAGACAGTGAAGATTAGTTTCTGGCGTTGTAAAAGAATGAGAGGCGATTGCTTTGAAACTTGATGGGGAGGGACAGTCACTCACGATGTTCTAAATAGACATTGAAACGGTGAAAAATTCCATGGCTTCTTTTTTACTCGGGTTACATGATTGTCGATAGTTTAAAAGCCTCTGTGAATATTCCCCTCACTCCACACCCAATCCCCATGTTGCATGAGAGAGACAGAGCGCTAGTCTTTGAATAAACTCTCCCCACATTAATACAGTGCATTTGGTGTATGAGTCCTGCACTGAAAGTCTCGTTATCCACAATCCCTACAGCAGCTACAATACCTTCATGCTAAAACAGTTAACTATTCCCACAAGATTCTGACCTCCATGGAGACGATGGGTGTGTCTTCTCGGCGATGGAAATGCATCCTTGAGACTTGGCACAAACCATTTGCCTTCCCTCCTCATTGCCAGCAAACTATGTTAAAGCAGCACACGTTCTACAAACAATGGAACCATGAATAACATCATGGAGTCCTCCATCGGTGCAGTTTCATTGGTTTGTCATGATGGAATATCAATGACCCCCTCCTTTTCCTGTATAAGTGTCTCGTGGGGATGAATAGCCTCATTCTTGTCTCATGGAACAGGTTTTTGGGTCTGATTGGACTCTGCCTGTTCCTGTTTAACAGCTCGATGCACTGAACAGACCACTCTTCTTCCTGTGTAACAGGCAGGAGTATTGAATGTGCTGTCACTCTTCCTGTTCCTGAATGCTAGCTCATACCCGTGTGCAACCAGCTTGAGATGCTGAATGAGCTCCTCTTTTAACTGTGGAAATGTGCAATGTCTGGCCGTGCTTTTACAAAAATGTTACCGACACTTTAACAGCACAAACCGGAATGCTGTCCGGGTCTTGCTGCACATGGACACAGAATGGTTCAGGAGCTGGTGGGGGACAAAATGTTCTGAACATTCTGTGATCTTCAGTCATCATACCTACTTCAGATCTTATGATGGGGAAAGACATTTATGGAGCAGCTGAATATACTTGTGTTGAGGATGCTAACATGTGGATCTCCCGCAGAGATGTCCCGGGACTGAGAGGATTGTTGGGGACTGACCCCAAACCTCTGTATTGTGTTCTGAAAGACCCCGTCGAGTGGGAAAGTCACACCTGATCCACATTCAGCTCTAATAAGTAGGTGGTCCCGATGCCATCCTCAGTCAAATACTGCCTTGGTATCAAATCCAGTCACTCTTTCCTGAGCCCCTGTGTTCGCCTCTTGTTCATATCAATAGGTAACAATGTATGTGTAGGGAGTGTTTTCCTGTCACAGAAGGTAATCACTGTTAGCAATTATCTGGGCTAGAGAACTAGGGGAGCTACGTCACTGAAAGCATTTAAGGAGGAGGTAGATAGATTTTTGACCTGTCAAAGAGCTAAGAGGTGAAGAATTAGGCATTAAAGAGGAGTTACTGTCAACAGTAGATCACCCATGATGGTATACATTGGCTTGATCATCCGAATTATCTGATTCTGTTTCTTTTGTCCTCATATTCAGTAATTGCAAAATTAATGGCTGTAATTTTCCTGAACGTTTTTTATTGAACGTTGCAATCCGTGAGAGTAAAATATTTTGTGAGTCATATCTGGTTGAGGTATGGGGACTGTATTCACAGTGAATCTGGGTCTATAATATCACCAATAAATGAACTACAAGTTGCAGAGAGGAAACACTCTGTAATGAAACCAGAGGCGTCCTTGGATCAAATGACATTTTCCAACCTACACCAAGCCATGTGTGACAGTCTTGAGGGACTGAATGAGATCCAGTGTTACTGTTGACCAGGTATCTGGGACAAGTGGCCTCCCTCTGCTCTTTGCAGGAGCTGTGAGGGGTTGAATAGAACATAGCAACATAGCACTAAGCAGCAGGAGTGGGCATTAGATACTTTGTCACCGCTTCATGTGGTTTTGGTCTCAGCAGCGCATTTCTGTCTGCATACCATTTTACTACATACCCAAAACAACTTTGAATAAATGCAAACATCCAGGCACCACAATCCTCTGTGGAAGGGAATTTCCACTTGAACATCCCTTTGAGAATTTATCATTTGTGTTCCAACAAACTTTAGAGGGTCATTATGTCCATTTCCAGTCCCACTCCTCCACTGGTTACACCAATCTTAAATGCAGCCAGTTTAGTGGTGTGGCCAATGATATAGATCTGAGTAGGTCATTTTCGAGAAAAATGTGAGACACAGAAAGTTGAACTCATAATAAATGGTAAAATTGCAGAGTGCCCCAAATGTTATTCTGCCTTTCAAGTTACTCTGCTCACACAAGCGAATGGTAGGGGGATTACTTTCTGGAACAGTTGGATTTGGCTGAATTCCCTTCGTTTCAGGCAGTGGAGAGATTCCAATGAATCCTCACAAGTGGTAAAGATGACTCAAGGATTTTATGGCCTCACACTTCGCTATCGGGCAGAACAAAGTAAGAGAGAGGGCTCAATCGACTGCTGCTTCTCAGGCAGTGAATATTTTTTTCCCTCGCGGTGTTGGAACAAACAATTATGCCAACTGAACACCAAACTGGACCATGTGCGATCTCCTGGAACATTCTCTGGAAAACCTGATTATGGATTATATGCAGGTGCGTCATTGCTCTTGTTGTACACAATTCCTTCCAATCGCAAACAAAATGTCCCCACTTTATAATTTCAAGACATCCTTACATGTGTCTGTGTAATTTGTAAATATTGGTAGGTGTCTTCATAGTATGTGTGCTAATATCAATACATCTTTTTCATAAAGTTTATTCTCTAGCTTTAGTCTCCCTGACAGGAAATAATATGTATCCAGCTGATACACTTTTCAGAAAGTCATGGGTGGTTCAGTACTATTTCTCAGCTAAGACCAAAACTGATAATCCCCCATAACAAGGGGCCGGCATTCCAGGAATGAATAAAGGGAACCCGTTTTGAAAACCTTCGAAAAGAATTATATCTTTTTATTTTAGTTTAGGGGATCAAATCTGCACACAATGTATCATGTGTGGTCTCAGCAATGCCCTGTACAGATGCAGTAAAACATTCCTGTAATTAAACCTGATACCTTTTGCCAAAAACAGCATCATTCTACTTACCTTCCAAATCACTTGCTGCATCTGACTTCATATTATTCATGTTGCAACAACATGGAAACCTCCTATATCATAGAGTTCGGCAATCTCTCTCCATTTAAATTGTTTATTATTGTTTCAACCTTCATGCCAAAATAGGCAACTTACCTTCTGTTATTTCTACTGAAGGTTTGCTCACTAACCTTCCCTGTCTGCATCATATTGCAGACTCACTACCTTCATTTGACGACACATTGAATGACCATCTTGTTGTATGAGGTAATTGAGCTGCAAGCTATTCCCTCCCCTTCCTCCAGATCTTTGATACAGATTATTGATCATTGATGACCTCACAGTGATCTCTGAGGCACTCTACCAGTTATAGCTTTGCAGCCTGAAAATAAGCATTTATCTCTACTCTCTATTTCCTGTTCGTGACAGCTTCCCTGTTCCTGTGTAGCGGCTCAGGTGGGTTGAATGGTCTCCTCCTGGACTGTGTAGTGTACTGAACGGGCTGAATTACTTCATTCTATATTACTGTGTAATTCCTTAGAAGGGCAGAATGGGCTCCTCCTGTGTCATTGTCACGATCCTGTCTGTAGTAATGGAGTGGTCCCCAACCCTGTAACAACATCGAGGGGTGGATTGAGGGAACGACACATGGGGTAGGGACAGCAGTATGTCTCTGGAACAGCCTCGCGGGTGAATTGAGGGAACAAAACATGGGGTAAAGGCAGGAGTTGCCCATTCAGCCGCACCATTCAAAATGTTCATGGCTGATCCAAATGTGTCTGACCATCCGTTTTCTGTCTGTTCCCAATAAACACTGACACTTCTGTCCAGTAAAGATCAGTCGAGCTCAGCCTTGAATACTTTCAATAGCAGAGTCTTCACTGTTCCCTGAGGATGAGGACACCACAGGTAGCACAACACTAAAGTGAAAGGGACATCCTTATTTTATCGTGGGACTGTTATTTTAAAACTACTTTATCTGAACATCAAATCACCAACTCTTTTCAGACATAAGGACAGAATAATTAGGAATAAAGATAAACCATTCCTGACTCCAAACCTATTTCACATTCCCACTGACCCTTTCCAATCAAATATGTATCGCACCCAGCCTCTGCTGCTGTCTCAGGAAGAGAATGCCTGATAGCATAATACTGCAGGAGCATTAAGGAAATGAGCAGATTGAGCCCATTCAGCCTATCGAGTCTGAAATTCCATTCAATAATTTATTTTTAGTACCTCGATCTCTTCTGCCTTCTCCCCGGATTCCTTGATCTCTTTTCAAATCAAAAACCTATCGATTTGTGTCTTAATGACACTATTGTCTGTGCCTCTGTGTGTCTGTATGTGAGTGTTTGTGCGTGTATCTATATGTGTGTGTGTGTGTGTCTGTGTGTCTGTGCCTGTGTTTTTCTGTGTTTGCATGTGTGTATGTGTGTGTGTGTGTGTCTGTGCCTCTGTTTGTGTGTATGTGCCTGTGCACATGTGTGTCCGTGTGCTTGTAATCTGTGTGCTTGCGTGTCGACATCTGTCTGTCTGTGTTTCAGCATGCGTTTCTGTCTGTATTTATGTCTACTTGTATGTGACTGTATATGTCTCTGTGTGTTTAAACGGGTGTGTATGCCTATCTCCTTGTACGTATTGTTTGTGTCCGTCTGTGTATTTCTGGGTCTGCGTCTTTGTGCAGTGAGGTATCTGTGGGTTTTGTTTGGAAGTATAAGGACTGTTGTTGGAACTGCCAGTGGGTTTAAACTGAGAATTGTCTTTCACTGAACATTGCTCCTTAACTGGTCAGTGGGACGTGGATGTTTCAGATTCTCCACACGAGGTGTTCTGGTCCTCTCCAGCTCTTTAACAGTCCTCCCCACATGGCGCGGGAAGGGGAGTGAGGGAACGGATATCGGGCACTCCACTCCCCGGCTTGGCCCTTTCCATCCTATTCCAGGCTGTTTCTCCTTGAATGGGAGAAAGGGATGGGGAGAGAGTGGGAATGGGTTACCCTGCTGTTTGCGCTGGTGTAGGTGGGGGGAGTTGTGAGGTGTCTGGAATGAGTAAGTCGACAGTTTTGAATCCATATAGTATTATTAGTTGCTGAATTCAATAGTGAGAGTGGGAGTGTCTGAGCCTTATTTGGAGGCAGAGCGTGAACCTTGTTCGGGGTTAGGTGCTATAACAGATATACAGTGAGTGCGAGGGAGCAGAGAGTACATGGTAACTCTTATCCTAACACAGTGAGGAGGACATTGTTGCTTGTCCAGTATTGTGAGCCATTTCTTCAGATCATCTCAGCGTTGAGGTGAGCCTCCCTGAATGCCTTGCCCAGATCTATCACTAATAACGACACAGACCTGTCCCTCAGCTTCGACAGAATCAGTTTAGGTAGAATTTACAGATGGCAAGGAGAAGCAAATATTGGTGTGTTACATATCAAAACCAAAACGGTAGCAGAAAATCTGAGCATCATATGCTCTGGAAATTAGATAGGCAAGTATTGTGGATACTGCAGTATCATTGAATGGTCTCAAGTTGTATCTAAACTGCGTTAACAAAGTGACTGCTGAAACTGTGAAAAATAAGTTCTGTAAGTGTATATGAGGTGGGTTGAAGAGTATGTTGTGAAGCAAACTAGAGAGCAGGTTATTTCGGATTTGATGTTGTATGGTCAGAAGGACGAATTATTAACCTTGGTCTGAAGCAGCTTTTAAGGAATAATGGCATTTATAAGATGCATTTTATCCGGTGTCTGCATACAATATAGAATGCTTGAATAATCCAGTCAAACATCATGGAAGACTGGAGGCTAGAGTGTCAAGATATCTTCAGTGAATTGGGAAAGTACAATATAACATTCAGTGGGAGATAAGCAATGATTGTTAAAGTCATAGAGTCCGACAGCATGGAGACAGGCCCTTCGGCCCAAACTTGTCCATTCCGACCAAAATGCCCATCCACGTAAACCCATTTCCCACCCATTGTCCCATATCTTTCTTATCCTTTATTGTCCATGAATTTGTTCAAATGCCTTTTTAATGTTGTCAATGTATCCGCCTCAACTACTTCTCATTCCATATGCGTAACAGCCTCGTGTTAAAAAAGTTGTTCCTCAGTTTCCATTTTATTCTGTCCCCTCTGACCTTACACTGATGTCCTCTAGTCTGTGATTGCCCAACCCTGGGAAAAAAAAGACTGGGTACATTCACTTTATCCATGCCTGACATGATCTGATAGACTTCAATATGATCCGCCCTCAGTCTCATACAAACAAAAGTAAGAAGTCCTAGCTTGTCCAAACTCTTTCTATAACTCAGACCATTGAAAACTTGGCAACATGTTTGTATTTTTTTTCTGTCGTCTTTCCCAATTAATAACATCCTTTCTATAGCAAAATGAACAAAACTGAACATAATATTCCCAATATGGCCTCACCAGCATCCTTTATAACTGCAACATAACTCCCTAATTTCAGTACTCACTGATATAAACCAATTAAGGTCAGTGTTCCAAAAGCTTTCTTCACTGTCTACCTCTGAATCAACTTTCAGAGAACCATGCACCTGAATCCCAAGGTCCCTCTGTTCTCCTACACTCCTGAGGACCCAGCCATTTACCATGAAACTCCAACCTTGATTTGACTTTCTAAAATGCAAGGAAGTGTAAAACTTACATTGTTCTATATTAAAATCCATTCGCCCTTTCTCAGCCACTTCTCCAGCTGATCAAGATACTGCTGTAATTTCTGAAATTTCTGAAATCCTTCCTCCCTCTCCATGATGCCGCCGGTTTTAGTGCTGTCTTCAAACTTACAAGTCATGCCTGTCCATTCTCATCTAAATCATAGATATATGTGATATGTAGTGGCACGAGCATCAACTCCTGAGGCATTGCACTATTCACAGGCCTCCAGTCTTACCAGCATGTTTCAAGTATTAATCTCTGCTTCCTACCATCAAGGCAATTTTGTACCCAATTTGCCAGCTCCCCTCAATTCCATGCGATCTAACCTAACCTTCAAGAGCAACGTACCATGTGGAATCTTATTGAAGGCCTAACTGGAATCAATATAGACTACGTATACCCTCCTCAACATTGCTGGTCACTTTATCAAAGAATTCCAACAAAATTGTGAGCCATGATCTCCCTTGCACAAACCCCGTGTTGAATTTGATGAAGGGCTTTTGCCAGAAACATCAATTTTCCTGCTCCTCGGATGCTGCCTTACATGCTCTGCTTTTCTAGCACCATTCTAATCTTTCTCTGAACCACACCCTGTCTTTCAAATGCATGTATATCCAATCTCTCCAAGTCTTCTAAAGTAACCTACCCACTACATTTTAGGATTACTGTTCTTTAGTTCCCAGGTTTATCTTTGCAGCATTTCTTGAATACAGGCTCAGCATTCGCTATGCTCCATTCGTCCAGGACCTCACTCGTTGGCCAGCAATGATAGAAAAGAGCCAAGCAGTGCTCCCGCAATTTCTTCTCTATCCTCCTATCCTCCTGCGGTGTTCCTGAATATAACTGGTCAGGACCAGGAGTTTTTAGAAATACTGCAAAGTCTGAAACATACATCTATTTATTTCAGGTACAAACATCAAAGAGTGAGAAAGTGACTCAATGATGGTTAACATAACAAATTAGAAAATATGTTAATCATAGGAAGTTACTTCAGAAGAATTCCAGCTATTGTGGAAACCTGAAAATTGTCAGAAATTAACGATCCAAAAAAGGAAGTTCATGAAACTGAAAAGGAAATCAAAAAGAGGACATGCATGCTAACAATCAGGAACACAAAGACTGCATCAATTTGCGATCTATATTTCAAAGGAAACAAAACAAAAGCAAGGTCAAACGTGGAAATTTGTAATTGGGAGAGGAGAAGTCTTTGTGGAGAACAGGGAAATGGCCAAGAAAACAACCAGTTACTTTGCATCTGTCTTCATGGAGGAAGATTCAGAAAATCCCCCAGTAATACCAAGTGATCATATCGGACTCCTGGAGCTAAAGACATAAAGTCAATTCATATCAGTAACAAGGTAGTACTTGAACATGGAGCTGGATTGAGCACTGCCAAGTCTGACGAAATAGATGTACTTCCAATCGAAATGTCGGAAATAAATCACCAACAGTAATATTAATTGCACTGTTGATGACTGTGTTTTATTTTCCTGTACATTCTGCAGAGACCGGAAAGTATTGTGGATAAACGTGAATCAAGCAATACAGATGAATGGAAGGGATCCAAACAGCTACAAAGGGAAAAAGACATAGTGTGGAGAACTGCAGACCAGTTAACTTGACATTCGTAGGGAAACTGTTGGAATCTATGACACAGCATGGCATTTTTGCTATTTAGAAATCAACACCAACAATGGAGAGAATCAGCATGCATTTCTGATAGAGAAATCATACTTGTTAAACTTCGGAATTGCTTAAGTTGTTTCTTACAGCATAGATAATGGGGAAACAGTAGACATGGCATATATTGGATTTTCGGAAGAGTTTCTATAGGATCTCAGTGAGTTCGTAAATGCAATGAATGTTTACGTTTATCCACAATACTTTATTTGGAGGAATATATGTAATTGGAAAGTTACAGTTTGGTTATCCTTCCTTTAAGAAAGTCAGAACATTGATGTAAAGACATGTTTAAGCAGTTTCACAGTGTGTTGGTGGGACTGTACCCGGAGTGTAGTGTACAGTTTTGGTGACCGAATCTCAGAAAGAATATACTGACCACAGAGGAAGTGCAATGCAAATTCTCCAGATTAATCCCTCAGATGGTGAGATTGCCTGATGAGGAAACTCGGCCTGTGTTCGCCAGAGTTTCAAAGAATGAGAGGCGGGTCACAGTGAAATTTAGAAAATTCACGAAACGTATGACAAGTTGGAAATTAACAGAACGCTGCCCTCGCTGTCTATTCCACATTCAAGACAAATAATGGCAGGACCTGGGACTGGCCAGTTAAGACTGCAATATGGTGGAAATTCTTCACTTGGAGGGGACTAACTAACACAGGGGCATGGAAACCTACTGACAGGCAAGATTAGGGAGAATCTCCAGATATTCTCCAAGTGTATCCAGTGGAACAGAATAACCAGGGAACAGGTGGGACTCCTTAGTGACTTGTCAAGTTGCATCCAAATCAACTTTAGTGGTAGGAGACAGACGGTGGTGGTAGAAGGCTGTTTGTGTGCTTGGAGGCTAATGTTCAATGGTGTACTACGGGGATCAGTGCTGTGTCTCTTAATATTTGTGATTCGAAGGTTTTGGTTTTGGACTGGGGTGGACAAAGCTAAAAATTGCGTAACACCAAGTTATACTCCAAAAGGTTTATTCGGTGGCACTAGCTTTCGAAGTGCTTCATCACAACCACCTAATGAAGAAGCAGCGCTTCGAAAGCTGTTGCCTCCAAATAAACCCGTTGGACTATAAGCTGATGTTTTCTGATTGTAAACCTTATCATAAAACGATGCAGCTGTGAATATAGGTTGAGGGGTGTCATAAGTAAGTTTCTGTTTGTTACAAAGTCTGGCCGGGTAGTTGGCAGTGAGGAGGAAGGCCTTATGTTACAGGAAGATACAGATGGAGTGTCAGATGGGCACACATCAATGGCAGATGAGATGTAACCCTGATAAACATGAGGTCATGCACTTTGGAAGGAGGAACCAGGCAGGGGAGGACTCAATGAATGGCAGCACACTAGGAAGCTCAGAAGGTGCTTCTCTACACATCCCTGAATGTGGCTGGACAGGGTAACACACAATTTGAGAAAGCGTACGGGAACGTAAATACGGCCTGTACACATCGAAGCATAGATTATAAGAGCTATGCGGAACTTTTGTTAGCCAAGATGGAATACTGTGTGTAGTTCTGGGAACTACATTACAGGAAGAATGTGATTGCACTGGAGGGGGTGCAGAGAAGATTCACGAGGATATTCCCTGGGATGGAGCATATCAGCTCTGGAGAGAGGCTGGGTAAGCTCGGGTTGTTTAGTTTGGAGCAGAGAAGACTCAGGGGGACGTGAATCAGGAGGATAAGATTGCGAGGGACATGGACGGGGTGGATAGTCAGCAGCTGATCCATTTCGCCAAAGGGACACACTCTTAAAGTGAACGGTTTGAGGCTGAGTGAGGATTTGAGGACTGTTTTTCATCCAATATATGTTGGGGTCTGGGATGCACTTCGTGAGAGAGGAAATGTTATGGTAATCTCAAAACCATTAGAAAATACATGGTTATGCACTTGAAATGCCATAAGATTGAGAGCGACGGGTTTTGTGTTGCATATTTGTGGAGTCCTCTCCTCCAGTAAGTTGTTTAATAGTCCATCGACATTTATGTTTGGATTTGGCAGGACGACAGAGCTTAGATCTGATCTGTTAGTCTTGGGATCATTTCCCCTCTCCATCAGACATTAGTTCTGCTGGTCGGAATTTAACCAGTTAATTGTGGGAGCTTTAATGGGTTGTCAACAATGTGCAGTGTGTGGGGAAATGTAGACTGTGGTATCAATTAACATGGCTTCAGAACCTGCAGGAACATAATGCAAAATGAAATGATAATATCGATAAAACTTTAAGGGGGAATACTAGACGGTGGCGATCCAGAAGGTCTGCTTTGCTGGACTCTGCATCAACACACGGGCAAAGTGGTTCTCTAACCCACCCCATCACAGTCTTTTACTTAAAATTCAACACTAAAAGAGCGATAGAATCTTCACTGGTCCCGATTTGTCAAAGGGAAATGACAAAACATGGGGAAAAGGATAGAGTAAGTCCCAACAAGCGGTGCATCAGTCAGAAGCATCGAGCATACCTGCGGCTGTAGCTGCAACCCACTCTACTCTTCAATAGACCCAATTACTCATCAGGCCTTGGTCACTGAGTTCACCAAGTTACGTGAAATGATTGAAGGCGTGATTGATGAACAGTTCAGCCGTGGCTAGAGCCGCTCTCAGCCGTGCTCCAAAAACATGAGCAGCAACTTGACAGCCTTGGAAACAGAACAGACAATGTCAAGCGCCGAACTGCAGTGGCAGAAACCGCGATCGATTCCTCTCGGGAGAGGATCCTCGCCCTTGAAAAACAGGTCTGCACCTTAACTGAACAAGATGATGACCTCGAGAACAGGGGTATGATGATGAATATTCACATCGTCGGTTTGCTGGAGCGGACAGAAGGTGGTCAGCTGGTGAGTTTTTTCAAGAACTGGCTGCAGCGATTCCTTCACTTGGAAACTGAGGAGGGACGGGTGAAGACTGAGACAGTTCATCGGGTTACGGCACGGAAGTCAGACTCAGACCAACGCCTTCATCCTGTCCTTGTTTGATTACATAGTTATGGGGACAAACAAAGACTGGTGGAAGCTTCCAGAACCCAGTGGAAAGATCTGATGGGTTTAATTTACGAGGGCTCCAGGATTATGTTCTTTCTGGAATTTTCAGCGGCAGTGATTCAGGAAAGAAAATATTTTGATGACATTAAGAGAAGAGTAAGGGAACTCTGGATTCAGTATTCCTTACAGTTCCCAGCGGTGCTCCGTATTGATTTGAATGGATCTCTGAACCCGTCTGACTCTCCAGAGAAAGCAAAAACTTTGTGGATATTGTAAAGTAAGCTGGATATTTAGATAATCATGTTTCTCTCTTAAAGAAATTTTGTTGGATTTTTCTGCTATTAACCAGTGTTAAATTATTGCCGGGAATGGTTAAACTACTCATTTTTAACTTCTTCATTAGTATTATCACTTTTTTTTCTTTCTTTGCTTGTGTCTGGGGTGCAGCTCAAGCTGAAGGGAGTTACAAAGCTAGTTGTGTCAACTAAGAGCCGACCGAAGGGCAGTTCAAGTCCGATTTTTGTTGATAATGCCCCGGATCCCATATTGTTAGCGGGCACAAGATAAAGTTTTGAGATATGTAAGCGTTCCCAGTGGGCGGTGGGGGGGGGGGGTAAATTCCCCAATCGAGTGTCATTGGCAGCTTGGATTTTATTTCGTTCTTTGATTTTTATGTGTTTAGCTTTGGAAAGTTTTGAGAGCTTGTTAGTTGTAGTAGTTTTAGTTTGTACAGTTTTTAGGCTCAATGAGTCTTTTTTTTAATTAATGATACGCGATGTGTAATTCGATGTGAAACTCTAGAGTTGAAATGCTGCTACAGTGTGTTATGGAAAATAATGTACTTAAAAGCTGTACCTGGAACATTAAGGGGAGTCATCCGCCAGTCAAGAGGAAAAATTGACTTTCTAATCTTCAAAAGAGAGGGTGGATGTTGTCCTATTGCAAGAGATGCACCTTGATGACAAGGAACATTTGACGTTACAGCAGGGTGGGTTTGATCAGGTTTATTTCTCATCTTAGAATACTAGGAGTAGGGGAGAAGCCATGCTAGTTAGGAGGAATCTTCCATTTAAATTACTAGATTGTATTAGACACTCATGGAAGGATTATCATTCCCAAAGTCTTGAACTATGGGAAATAATACAGCATTTTGAATGTTTAATGCCACCCGGCGCACCCTCTTAAAATCCTGGTAGATGTATTTTCCAAAGGAGGTTATCTTGCATCGTGGCACATTATTATAGAAGGAGATTTCAACTGTCTTATGGCCCTACGGTGGACAGAATGTCCAAATGTCCCCCGATACCCTAGTTATAATGTAAGCAATTAGTGGATTTTTGTGCAGAACTAGAGCTGGTGGATGTCTAGAGGCAGATCTACCTCACAAGTAGGGATTTTATTTTATCCTTTAACCCGCAGAAATGGCACACGTGGGTTGGTCTCTTCTCCGTCCTTGGAACAATCTTCGATACGGTGGCATCCTACACAATTGGAAATATTACCCCAACATTCCTTCCCCAGAAGTAAGATAGAAGTAACATAAGATTATGTTGTATGCAGATGAGGGTCTTATGTTTTTGTCAAATCCCACAGTTCTTGGCAGCTCACGTGATGCAATGCATTAATTCGCTTATCACCTTTTCGGGCTATAAGATTAATTTTACAAAGTTTGTGGCCATCCCTATGGGAGGTCTCAGGGAAATACCTGATGTTGAGGGCAAATCCTGGTTTCCTTTTAAATGGTCACGAGGGTGGTTCCCCTGTTTTAGTATATTCATTACATCTGTCTTTGATCATTTATTTAACGTGAACTATGTCCATTTGTTTGACAAAATTAAACAAGACCTTCAAAGATGGGAGGCACTTCCAACATCCTGGCTAGGTTGGATAGCTGTTCTTAAAATGAATGTCCTTCCTTATTTGCTATACCCCGTGTGAAGGCTTCTTTTGATGTTTCCCAGACAAATATTTAGGAGACTTCATGGCTGGTTTAGCTCTTTTATTTGGCATCATAAGCGACTCTTTATCAAGCTAACCAAATTGCAACTGCCCCACAGAGTCTGGGGAGTAGATCTCCCAGATCAAAAGCTATCAATTAAGCTCTTTATTATCCTATGCTAGTGTCTGGGCCACTGAGGACTCGGTCTCAGACAAAGTGAACCCTTATTAGTCTGTTGTTCTGAGACAAAATGACAACATTTTTGGAGTATTTTCATAACCAAATAATTGTCATTCATGTTTTAACAGTATTGATAATGCGTCATATCGAGGTTAAAACAGTCATAATCGTGTTTCTTACCCCTACAATTGCTATACCGAGTTGTCAACCGGGGATAATGGATTCCAGGTTTAAACTGTGGGAAGCCAGGGGTGTAACTTGCTTGAGTGATTTAGAATTATTAGAATCCCAACAGTGTGGAAACAAGCTCTTGGGGCCCAACAAGTCGATTTCAACCCACCCAGAAACATTCCACTAGTATCCTATATTTACCCTGACTAATGCTCCAACCTACACATCCCTGAACACTATGGGTAACTTATCAATAGCCAATTCATCTAACCTGCACATCTTCATATCCTGGTCCTGTGAGGCCGCAGTGCTAACTAGTGAGCCACCACGTGCTATTTGAGGGAGAAAGAATGACATCATTTGATCAAATAACTCGTAAGTATCGACTACCTAGTAAAGACCTCTTCTGTTTTTTTCCCAGATCCGAGATTTGATTTTTTTTTAAACTCCTTTACCAGACTCTTACATATCTGATGTAGAGAAGTGGGTGCTTATTGCTTAGAATACACTCTCTGTCAGTACCCTTTATCATGAGTTGGAGCGGGTCCCCTCAGAAGAGACTGTGCAGCTTTGTGATGTCTGCAAGAGAGAGTTGGGGGGGGGGGGGGTCAGACCACTTCGGACACATTTGTGAAAATGCTCGAAGGATTTTGATCTGTAACAGGACACATTCCATGCAGCTGAAAATTCTTCATAGGGTCTATCTGACCACAGATTGTTTCTCAAAATGCAAAGTGGGATTATCTTCAGCATGTCGTAAATGCAGAATGACTACAGACACTCTTACTCATTGCTTGTTGTCCTGCTGCAGGCTTCATATATATTGGAGCACTGTGTTAGGTGTGATAGAGTAGGTATTGGGGACTGAATTGGAGATGGACCTGGTTTTTATTTTTCTTGGCCTGCTCAGGGTACCTTACACAGATGCACATGAGGAAAGAAAATATATATCCTTACTTTTTGTGCTAGGAAACATGTTCTGTTGTGCTGGATGTCTGAAAACCCCGGATCTGTTGGGTCGTCGTAAGTTCTTCATGGAGAATATCCCTTTGGACTTTCTCACCAGTATGGTGCACCAAAAAGCAGAGATTTATATAAGGCATGGCAACCCTTTTTGGAATACCACGATGCAGGTTTATCTGTCACATTAAGAAGGGCTTTTATATAATCATGACGATATGGTCTACTGAATCTAATATCCAGCGAGGAACAATTATGAACATAAAAATGCGTATCAGTTAATGCTCTTGAAGAACGAGAGCTATCGTTTTGTTATGCTGAGCTGTACTACTTATTAATTATTTATTGTTCATTTTTGTTTTTCTTCTGTCCATTTAGTGTTTTTAACTTGTTTTGTATGTACATATACATGCGTGTAATTTTGTTCAGTTATTTGAAATTGGTGTTATTGGGTTATTATTTTATTAAAAATCTCTTTTCAATAAAATTACTACTTAAAAAAAAAATAAAATGCTAACATTGATAGAATAGAGTCCTAAAGAAATCTCATTAGAGAAACCACTCATGCTGGTTTATCCTGAGGGTCACCACACCTCGGGTGATGGGGCGAGGTTGAGAGAGTGTCCTGACCATGGGACCCTCTGTCAGTGTGGGGAATTGAACCTGCACTGTTGATCTCTCTCTATATCATAAACCTGCCGTCCAACTAACTGAGTGAGAGACCGTGCAACTGTCACAGACAGAAACAGCCACAGGCAAAGAACAAGAGAAACACTCATAACAATGAAAATGGTACAATTCAGATAACGGTCAAGACAATGGCTAAGGGTAAAAACGTTCTCTGCTCGAAATTGTATTTTATAACAAGACGTATTTAGAAGCTGTCTTTGATTTAATATCATTTAGGCGAGTCAAGTAAAATAACCTGAATTACTAAGTATGATTGGACATCTATAATCATCAAATACGTGTAGATTTTTATTTGGTCTGTGTAAAGCATGCTGGCTGTCGCATGAAAGTATAAAGCAGATGGAATATATTGTTAGGAGAGTGCGTTCCATGGGAAATACCCTCGAACAGGCGTTAGAAGAAAACTGGGGTAAAAGTGCTGGAGTGCCATCTGGTCATTCATGATGGGTGGGAGAATCGGGCTGGTATTGAATGAGAGGGACACCATGGGGTGGAGTGGGTAGTTAATGAGATGAGTTCGATAAGATAGCACCAGGAAACTAGCTCAGCTTCGTACAGACAATCCCTCTGTCACACTCAATGAAAATGACACTGAGACAAATTACTGGTTATACAGTTCAATGAGCCGAAGACTCTGCTGTCCTCAGTCCCAGTTACAAAGCTGCAGGACAAATGCTCATTCAAAACTCTCCATCGCCTGAACTCATACTAAGATACCATTCACTCATAATTCTTTATAATACTGACCCGTGTCGCATGATCCTGTAGAAATGTCTTCATTTCAGCATTCTGGAAACAGTGAACATATCTTTCCATTACATTTTTTCTCAGTCACCCGCTCCCTGTCTCTATCCCAAAACATACGGATTGACAGTCGTACGGTTCTACAGATGGAAACAGTCCCGTCTGCCCAGTTGTTCCATGCTGAACAAAATGTCCATGCACACTCATCCAATTTCTCTGCCCTTGCTCTGTATCCTTTAATCTTTTCCTATCTGTATTCGTCCAAATGCCTTTTCAATGTTGTTATTGTACTCACCTCAACCACTTCCACTGGCAGCTCATTCCATATGTGTACCATACTCTGTGTAAAAAAGTTGCCCTACGGGTTAATTTTTATTTATTCCTCTCGAAGCATTAACGGATGTCCTCTAGTCTTCGATTCCCCAACCTTGCCAAAAGAATGAAGTATTCACCCCTATGTACGTCTCTCATAATTTGATAAGATCTACACTCCTTGTTGTGGTTCTCTTTACCGAGCTGGGAATTTGTGTTGCATACGTTTCGTCCCCTGTCTAGGTGACATCCTCAGTGCTTGGGAGCCTCCTGTGAAGCGCTTCTGTGATGTTTCCTCCGACATTTATAATAGTTTGCATCTGCCGCTCCCGGTTGTCAGTTCCAGCTCTCCACTGAAATGTCTGCAACACACATTCTCAGCTCGGCAAACAGAACCACAACAACGAACACCCGAGCTACAAATCTTCTCACAAACTATCTACACTTCTATGAGAACCCCTTCAGTTTCCTAGGTTGTAAAGAAATAAGTTCTAACCTGTCTAATTTCTCCCTATTACTTAAACCCTTTAGCCCAGGAAACATCTCTGAAATTTATTCTACACTCTTCCTTGTTCCATAATATCCTTTTAAGAGCAAGGTGAACAAACCTGAACACTATACTCCAACTGCAGCCTTACCAATATCCTGTATAATTGCAACATAACGTCCCATCTTCTATACTCAATGCCCTGACGATGGTCTGTGTGCCAACAGCCTTCTTCACTGTCCTGAGTATCTGTGACTCAAATTTCAGACAACCGTGCACCTGATCTCTAATGTCCTTTATTCCACTACACTCCTTAAGGCTCTCTCATTCATCATTAAACTCCAACCTGGATTTGACTTTCCAAAATGCAGGACGTCACCCTTATCTATGTTACACTCCACATGCTATTTCTCAGCCCACTTCCACTGCCGATCAAGGTACTGCTGCAATTTCTGTTAATGTTCCTCATTGGATCACTCCTATTTTAGTGTCATCTGCAAACTTACTAACCTTGAGTTGTGCACTCTCGTCCAAATCATTGATATTGATAATAAACAGCAATGGGCCCAGCACCGACCCCTGAGGCACTCCACGAGTCTCAGGCCTCCAGTCCGACAAGCATACCTTCACCGTTGCCATTTGCTTCTCAATGCCTAGCCAATTGTGTCGCCAATTTGCCAGATTATCTTGGAGTCCATGCAATCTAACCTTCTCGAGCAGCCTACCATGTGGAACTTTATCAAAGGCTTTACTGAAATCCATATAGACTATGTCCACTACCCTGCCCTCGTCAACCTTCCTGGTCACTTCCTCAAAAAACGCGAACAAAATTTGTAAGGCATGATCTGCCATGCACAAAGCAATGCTGACTGCTCCAAGTCAAACTCTGCCTTTCCAAATGCATGCACATCTTATCACTCAGAACCTTCTCAAGTGGTTGACTGAAAACAGATGTGAAGCTTACTGGTGCATACTTCCCAGGTTTTTCTTTGTAGCCCTTCTTGAATAAGGGCACAACATTTGCTATTGCCCAGTCTTCCGGGACCTTGCCCCTGAATTGTCTTCTCTCGCCTCTTGCAGTGCTCTTGGATATATCTGGTTAAGACCAAGAGATTTATCTGAATTTATGCATTCTAATATGCCCCACAGCACCTCTACTGTGATATTAACGGTACCAAGATATGACAGCTAACCCACCCAAAGGTCACAGATCTTCATGTCTTTCTTCATGGTAAACACAGAGGGGAAATTGAGGACCTCGCCCATCTGTTGTGGTTTTACACATGAATGCCCACTTTGGATTTTAAGGCGTCCTATTTTCTCTCTAGTCGTTCTTTTTCTTTACTATACTGAAAGCACATCTTTGGAATCACCCTAATTTTCTCAGTCACGGCTATTTGTTCGCCCTTTTCGCCCTCCTGATTTCCTTCTTCAGTAAACTCCTGTATCCCCGTGTCTCTCCAGAGATTCCATTGATTCCAGCTACCTGAAACTGAGCCCTCCTTTTTGCTGGCCAGAGCCTGATTATCTCTTGTCATCCAGGGTTCTCTCTTCCTGCCTCACTTTCCCTTCATACTCACAGGAATATATAGACTTTGAACTCGAGCCATCTCGCTTTTAAAGCCGCCCCCCCAACTTACCAGAGATCCTTTTGCCTGGAAACAAGCTACTTCAATCAACGTTTGCAAGTCCCTGTCTACTTCCAGCAAAATTCGCCTCGCCCCAATTTAGAACTTGAATCTGTGGACCAATTCTGTCCCTCCCAAAGCTATTTTAAAATTAATACAATTCTAGTCACCGGTCCCAAAATACTCCCCCACTTTACCTCCGTCACCTATCCTGCCCTATGTCCCAACATTAGGTCAATATAGTCCCTTCCCGAGTAAGAACCTCTATATGCTGCTTGTGGAAACTTGCCTGAACATACTTAACTAATTTCTTGCCATCTTAGTCCTTAAACCCCTGGAAGTCCCAGTCTCTGTTAGTATAATTAAAACACCTATTATGACAAACCTATTGCTCCTGCAAGCCTCCCCATCCTCCCTGCATACTTGATTCTTTAATTCCCATTGATTATTTGGAGGCTTATGGTACAACCACTATAACATCACCAACTCCCTCTTACTTCTTTGCACCATCCACAAAATCTCACTCAACATTATCTCAGTTATTTCATCTTTAAATACTGGAGTGGTATGCGCCTGAATCGGAACTATTGGTATTGAAACTGTTTCAATTTACATCTCTCCCTTCCAGTGATTTTCACACCCACAGCACCCCTTGTCAAGGCGCAATGGAGATATAAAGCTGTGAATGAATGGGAGCTACACATCCTGTCACTGCCAGCATTGGCTGCAAGTTTCCCCACACTGGGCAGTGATCGAACACAGTGCTACTGAATAATGCAACAGTCTGGGGTTATATACGAATGAACCAGTGCAGTCTGCACAGCTCCCCACTCTGGACATTTAGCCCAGGATTATAGATCAAGCATTGTTGTGGGCTGCACAGAGTTCCACTCCGGACATTGCTGGGTTCATTCAGCAGTTCGCTAGCTGGATCTACACAGTGCTCCATACTGAACGTACAATGGATGGGCTGGTTCTGTGAGTTGGTTTGCGAATGTTAGAGAACTAAACAATGCCTTTATTTTGTGCTTTCATTCTTGTGATTGGACCCTTCAAACCCTGACTCATCTGATCAGACCGGACCCTTTGGATGAGTCATGGTGATTGTTGTTACAACATCGGGGTCTGCAACATGACCAACAAATGAAGCAGAGGCTGCAGAGAGGGGAGTCTCCATAAAATGGAATGAGGGAATCACTATCAGATCAGCCGTGCTCTAAGTGAATGGTGGGGCAGGATTGTGTGAACCACGAATGCAACTTATTCATCTATTTCTGTTTGTAACAGGCAAACTCCCCTTCTCTCCCAGTGGCCAAAGCTGGTGGGAAGTGAGTCACCTCCTGCTGTCCATGTGTAACAGGTTCCTGGGGTCTCACAAGCCTCCAGATTTCCAAGTGTCAGTCTTGAGCAGTTGTGTGACAGCCTCCTGTTTCTGTGTCCCAGCCTCGAGCAGTTGAGTGACAGCCTCCTGTCCCTGAATCCCAGTCTTTAGCAGTTGAATGACACCCTCCTGTCCCTGAACCCCAGTCTCGAGCAGTTGAGTGACTGCCTCCTGTTCCTGTGTCCCAGTTTCGAGCAGTTGAGTGATGGCCTCCTGTCCTGTGTCCAAGTCTCGAGGACGAGTGAATCCCTCCTGTTCCTGTGTCCCAGTCTTGAGCAGTTGAATGACACCCTCCTGTCCCTGAATCCCAGTCTCGAGCAGTTGAGTGACAACCTCCTGTTCCAGTGTCCCAGTCTTGAGCAACTGAGTGATGCCTCCTGATCCCAAGTTTGTGAAAATAGACGTCCTCCTCTTGCTACTGACAAAAAGGCTCCAATAGCTCTCTGCTCATCTGCTGCTCCCGTGGAATGGAGTTGAGGGACTGAATGGCCTCTTCACATTCCTTCCAGCTTCTCTTGACTAAAAGCCTTTCTCCTGTTTCTGTAAAACACCATCAAAATCTGAATGATGTATTTTTGTATTTGACTCTCAGTAATTGAGCAAACAAGCTGACTGACTGAATTCAGAACCTGAACAGCCTCTTCCTGTTCCTGTGTTATACACTCAAGAGTCAACAGTGTCTCAGTGATGTACAGCACCGAAAAAGACCCTTCGATCTAGTCGTCCATTCTGACCAAATATCCTTAATCAATCTCATCCCCCTTGCCAGCACTTGGCCCATATCCCTCTAAACCCTTCCCATGCACGTACCCATTCAAATGCCTTTTAAATGGTGTAACTGTACCTGCCTCCACCACCTCTTTTGGGTGCTCAGTCCATATACACAGCAGTTTCTCTTTGAAAGTGTTGTGCCTCATTTCCCTTTATAAATCTTTCCCCTCTCACCTTAAACCTTTGACTTGTAATTTTTGACTCGCCTATCCTGGTGTAAAGACATTGACTGTTTACCTTATCTATGCCCCTCATGATTTTATAAACCTCTTTAAGGTCACCCCTCAGCCTTAACACTTGAAAATAGCCCCAGCCTATTCAAACTCTCCCTGTAGCTCAAACCCTCCAACACCTGCAACATTCTTTTAAATCTCTTCTGCACCCTTTCAAGTTTGACAACGTCTTTCCGACAGCAGGGTGACCAGAATTAACAGGCAGTATTACAAAAGTGGCCAAACCCATGTCCTGGACAGGGGCAACATGTCTTGCAAACACATAGACTCAAAGCACGCACCAATAAAGGGAAGATCGCCAAGTGCCTTCTTCACTACGCTGTCTACCTGTGACAGCACTTTCAAGGAACTGAGAACCTGCACCACAAGGTAACACAGTAGCTCAGTGACTAGCATTGCTACCTCAGAGCACAGCGATCTGGGTTTACCTTCATCCTTGAATGACTGCCTGTATGGAGTTTGCACATTCTCCCCGTGTCTGCGTGCGTTTCTTCTGGGTGCCATGTTTTCCTGCCACAGTACAAAGATATACCGGCAAGTGTAGATTGGCCATGCTAAATTGCCCCAATACCCAGGGATGTGTAGGCGAGGTGGATTAGCCATGGGAAATGCAGGCTCAGAGGGACAGGGTAGGGGTTTCTCCAGTAGGATACTGTTTAGAGGGTGGTGTGGCCTCGATGGGCCGAATAGGCTCTTTCCTCATGTAGGGATTCTATAATTTCAATTGAGTTCTCTTTGAGTGGCAACTTTCGACAGAACCCTACCTACATATCTTGCCGTGATTTGTCTTGCCAAAATGCAACAACTCATATTTATCTAAATATAACTCCATCCCCATCCCTCAGCTCACCTAATCAACTTTCTCTTTGTTCGGAGATATCATTTTTCACTGTCGACTACACCAACAAATTTGGTATTATCTACAAGCTTACTGACCATACTTCATATACTCAAATGCAAATGATTTGTATAAGTGACAAAAGGCAGTGAACTCACTGTTGACCTTTGCGGCACGCCACTGGTCACAGGTCTCCAAGTTTAATGAACAAATGTCCACTGTCACGCCCTGTCTCCAATATTCCAGAAAATGTTGGATCTAAATGGCGAGCTCTCCCTGGATCCAAGGCAGTCTGACTTTGCTAACCAGTCTACCATGTAGAATATTTTGGTTTTCTTACTGATTTCCATAAAGACAACATCCACTGTCCTGTCTTTCTCAATCGTCTTCATCACTTCCTCAAAAAATTCCACCGAGTCAGTGAGATGTGATCTCCAATGTACAAAGCCCTCTTCAGTCCTTGTCTTTCCAAATGCATACATATCCTTTCTCTCAAAATCTCCTCCAACAATTTTTTCACCATTGACGTCAGTCTCACCGATCTATATTTACCTGATTTTTCCTTCCTTTCTTAAATGATGACACTATTTTAGCAGCCCTCCAGTCTTTTGGCACCTCACCTGTGGAAATCAATGATACAAATATATCAGCAAAATGCAGAGAAATCTCTTTCGTAGCTTCCCACAAATATCTAAGATAGAACTGATCAGGTCCCAAGGATTTGTTCACCTTTATGTGTTTTAAAATGTCCAACACGTCCTTGTAATATAGACACTTTTCAAGATATCACTATACATTTCCTCATTCTCTCGCTCTTGTAACTCCCTCCACGTTAAATACTGAGGAGAAATACTCGTTTCATATCCCTCCCATCTCTTGTGGTTCCACATATAGGTAGCCTTACTGGTCTTTTAGGTGCCCTATTCCTCCCTAGTTAATCTTTTGCCATTAAAAGATTTGTAGAATTCCTTCGATACCTCGTTAACCTTATTTCTAAAGCCAACTCGTATTCACATTTTTCTAGCCCGATTTCCCCGTTGACTATACACTTGCTGCCCTAATCCTCTGGGGAGCCACTTGATTTCAGTTCTATTTACCTGACATATGCCTCCTTTCTTACCTTGATCAGAGCATCAATATGTCTACCCATCCAGTACTCCCTGCACCCACTATCCTTGCCCCTCTGACTAATGGGAACACGTTGGCTCTGGACTCTCTGAAACCAAGTTATGATGGCCTTGCATTTTCCAACCATCCCTTTACCTGCAAATCGATTATTCCAATTAGCCTTTCACAGGGCTCAACTAACACTTTCAAAATTAGCCTTGTTCAAAGTTAGAACTTTATTGTTTACGCCAGGTCTTTCCTATTCCATAACTAGTTTAAACGTAATAGTTATGCGTAACAGACTTGAAATGTTAAATAAACACTTTCTGCTCCTTTGTAACAGGCTCGAAAGACTGCATGGGATCCTCCTATCAATTTATAACAGCCACGAGACATTAAATGACACAGCAACCCCTGGAGTATAAGCAGCCAGTAAACTGTATCGATGGAGGTCCAACCCTTCTCAGTTACAGAAACAATTAACTCCAGGTGCCCTCTCAATTACACCTCACACAGCTGCAGCGAAATCTTTTTATTTTGAATGATTTTGTTGGCAAAATGTGCCAATATTCCAGAGGTCCACCTTTTCAAGTAGCAACAGGCTAATATTGGCTGACTGGCCTTCTCTTATCTCTCTGTAAGAGGCCCATAGGGACAGAATTGTTTCGGCCTGTTGCTGAGCAGCAGTCTCAGTGCTCTGTCTCAAGGTTATGAAAGGATTTGAAAACAGGGCATTAAAACCCGGCATAGCCTCACACTGGTCAATAAATATCATACTGTAGGTTAAGACATCTAGAAACTTGCCCATCCGACGTTTTTTTATTTATGTAGCCGATCTGTTATTTTATAACTGCTTTCTTTCATAAACAGAGTGGGACACATATAGACCCATGCAGTGTTCTGTTAATAATCTCGTATGCAAGGAAAAAGAAATAAAAATTGAGAGATTTATGGTCCATCTCTCAGCACTCTCATCCATTCCATTCAAAACCAGTAAATGTTCCCTTTTATAGCGATATGAAAAGTGATGTATGGAACTGGTTAACTGATCCTATTTGTTCAGTGACTGTGATTAATGCCAGTCTCGATGGATACTAATTATCCCAATGGAGGGTTTCCATCTTTTAATGATAATTGGGCGCCATTCAATGTGTTATTCCACAACATGAGCGGGAACCATCACCAATAGCACTGACAGGGATCAGCAGATCCAGAGAGAGGTGGAGGAGAGATCAGAATCTGAGAACATTAGATTGGAATGTACCAACAATGGAACAGAATCTGAGAACATTAGACTGGAATAGTCCAACAATAGGCAGGAGTTTATCCTATTTTGTTTGGCTTTTTTCTGCATTTTATTGGTTGCCATTTTATTGGCGGTTCTATTACGCTCTTCGCATTATACAATGTATTTATTACCCCTTCCTGGCTAGCGTTGGTGTTCCTGGTAAGTGTCATTGTCCTTTTTTTTATCTATAAATTAGTTATGACTGTATTACTGTTCTTTCATATTTTCTACACTTCTATCCGCTATTATTGTTCCTGTTGAAACTCTGAATCCAGATATTTACTCTACAGACCACTACTAACTACATCAATGAAAGTGTTCAATTACTGCATCCCTCTGCTCTGGCAATGTTACTTATGGGTCTCTGTGTTGACCGACTCAGTTTCAGCAGATAACCGCATTATACAGTATCTTTGCCTTTGTTATTTAAATATTAAGAGCATGGAGGTCACTGCCTACTGTTCTGGTTACAAACTCCACTTCCTTCCAGTGTTTCCATCCCATGCCTGGCAAATGCTTGCAGCTGAAGCAGACGAGTCATAACTGTGGGAGATCCCTTTGACCATGAGCTGATTCCTGACACCATGTCCTGACCACTTCTAATTTGAAATACTCACCGCTCCGCGATGTATCTCACTGACTTATTCCATCTCCTGTTTGAACTTTGAGTTATAAAATACAGTCTTAATGAAGTTAATAATCTGCTGCTGACGATTCTGGCTTCAAACTTGTTGAAGCAAATCTGATTCGAACACACACCAACCTCCCATCCATCTGTCATTCATGTTCACGCGGATATATATTGCTATTTTTATGGCAATGCCTTTATTTTAACATTTTCAAACACTTTATCTCATCTGTCCATGAAAATTCTGTCATTCTCTCTCTGTCGATTAAATAAAAGCCTGCAAGTTGTTCGTATTTAAAATAGTTTCCTCCATGTGCGTTCCTTCTCAAACATTAAGTTTCACATTCAACCACGCCAATCGGACACGTGCACACTCTCTCCCTCAGTCTCTGATGAACACACACACACACACGCGCGCAGATAGATAGGCAGTCATCTGATGCGAGTATAGTTAGCATATGATAGTAAAGTTTGCAATGCTCTCCATACTGGGCAGATACTGCAGTTTACTGAGCAACACACTAGCATGGTCTGCAAAGCCCTCGATGCTGGACTGTCATCTTGTCCCAGTTTATGTTGTTTGTGGTGTTCTGTCAAGCAGATTCAGAATTTCATTTAACAAACCATTTCAGCTGATCTGGCAATGCCTGTAGTCAATGTTCTCATTCTTGTAATTTTAATCTCGAAGATCTCACTTCTCCAGTTAGTCACACTGCCCTGTCTATTTTCCCCATATTTCCACAACCTCCTCCAAGTTAATTAACTGCCTGTTTCTGTCTTTAATGTGAATCTCTCAGTCCCTCTGTATCTTTCCCTGGCCTTGGGTTTTGGCTCCCCAGTGTATCGAGTGCTGACATTGTGAAGCTCAGAAACAGTGAAATGGTGTGTGTCAGGCTGTTGTTCACTTCCCGGTAT
Source organism: Hemiscyllium ocellatum (assembly GCF_020745735.1). NCBI lineage: Eukaryota > Metazoa > Chordata > Chondrichthyes > Orectolobiformes > Hemiscylliidae > Hemiscyllium > Hemiscyllium ocellatum. Next base: position 693,568 of record NC_083448.1, on the reverse strand, counting down.
GTCCCATGTGATGGTCCACGGACAGGTGTGTTTCAGAAGTTATGAGACACATCCTTGTGACTTGGTCTGTACCTATATTTGTTCCTCTCAGGTGACGTCGCGATCAGTAACACAATCAGTAACATTGAGTAAAGGACCAGGCATCTAAATTGTGTGACAATGCTGTCACTTTTTTTTTAAAAAAAGGTTATTTTCTTTTTTTTAACAAGAGATCTTAAAGGCCAACTGCCTACTGAAAATGGCTCAAGTAAATAACTTACGAGACTTTTAGGTTTTTTAATAAATAGTAGTAACAATGGCCAGCTCACACAGACCAGGCTTTCTAGTTATTTCCTTACAGCTGTAAGTCACCAGGTGCTTGTGTCCCAGAAGGGTTGGAAGCTTTAGTAAATTATCCCGAGCTGCTATTCTCTCTCAAGCTTCACTTGATGCTGTTTCCTCCTGGATTGGAGAACTGTATGTCTGAATGCTCCTTTTTACCATGGAGTGTGTTTAGGTGATGTTAGTATATTGGAACAGTTCATTTGTAGAAGGTACTGTATCCATTATTTGGTTAAGGTTTCCAATAGTTAAGTTATTCTAAAATCCTCTTCATTTTGTATGGGTTTTCATTAGAGTGCTTAAATATATTGTGTTTTACTTAATGGTGATTGGTTTGACTAGTAGCATCACATCAGGAACATCCACTTCACATCTACCTTTAAAATAAGAAAAGGTTGGCATCCAAGCTATCGTCTTAAAATAGTTTGAGACAGTCTGGTTGGTCTATAGCAAACTGGGGACTTTTGTCTGGTTCGACATCGATAATACCAAATTTGGTTTAGAATTGCAATCTCTGCAGTCTGCAAACAGGCCATTCGACCCAACAAATCCACACCGAACCGCCGAGGAGTAATCTCCCCAGACTCATTCCTACCCTATTATTATTCATTTACCCCTAACCCACACATCCCTGAAAACTGCAAACAATTTAGCATGGCCAATTCACCTGACATGCACACTTTTGGATTGTGGGAGGAAACCAGCGAATCCAGAATAAGCTCATGCAGATACTGGAGAGTACGCACCAGGAGGCTATTGGGTTCAAAGGTCGTGTATGGTAGCTGTTAGGGTCTTTTGTTCCAGATGTTGAATTCGGTTAGTTTAAACAGTGTTTTGTGTATAAACATTCTTTCAGTCATTGAGAGTTTTCTAGGTGTGGAAGAAGTGAAGTTGGGGGTTTTACAAAAGGTGATGAAGGCAAAGCTGTAGGAACTGGCAGACAAGCTGCAGTTGGGGTTGCGTTTGTCTGTGTGAAAATTAGAGATAATTACAGCTATAGCTCAGCAATTACACTTGGAGGATCTGTCATCAGACTCTTTGGAAATGGCGAGAATTCAATTTCAAATGAGGCACCTTGAACATGAGAAGGAATTGAAACAGTTTGAATTATGATGAAGTGCAGTAATAAAAGAACAGAAAATGAAGAAGAAATATTAAAACAAAGAAGAAAAGCAGAGAGATTTAACTTCAAAGGTTAATAATTAGAGTGGAAAATGGACATAGAAGGCGGTGATGAAGGTAGACTGTAGGCTGGATGAGGAGGTTAGTGAGGATGAGCGACTCTATATTAGACAAAGGCTTGATTGGGATCTATTTAAATACATCCAGACATTATCTAAATGTGATGAGAATGATGGGGGAGCCTTTTTAATTTCATTTGAGAAACTGGCTAAACAAATGCAGTGCCCAGTGAACATGTGGACTTATTTGATTCAAACAAAGCTGATAGGTATTTGCATTCCTATCAGACGCGGTGTCTGAGGAGGAGGAGGACGTAAAGAAAGCCATCTGAAGTGCATATGAGCTTGTGACAGAAGCCAACAGATAGTGTTTCAGGAATCTAAAATAGCGTCCGTGGTTAAACGCATATTGAGTTTGAAAGAATCTAACAAAGTAATTTTGAAAGGTGGTAAGAGCATTAAAAACGGAGCAAAGTTATGGCACTCTTAGAGAGATTCTTATTTTGGAGAAGTTCAGCAATTCACTTCCTGTAGTTGTGAGAACTTGAGTGGAAGAGCAGAGTTGCAATGGCAAGCTTAGAAACTGTAATGGCTGATGATGATGATGATCGAGTTCGGAAATCAAAGCTTGGTTTCTGTGAGGGATTGAGAAGAATGTGCGAGACCTTCTTAAAACATATCCCTGTGAGAGTAAGGTTTACTGGCATACGCCAGGAGTAGCAGGTAAAGAGGTTACAGCATTAAGAGGTACAGAAGTATGTAATTCTTTTGTGCTGAGACATGAGGAGCTATGTCATTCAGAGCGACTATTGAAGAGATAAGAAGTGCTCCATTATGTAAATTGTGGTTGGAGTGTCCAGTGGAAACGCCAACACGTTTATTCCACAATGGGGAAGGAGGCCTTCAGCTTGGCATTGGCATTACAACATTTCAGCATTTAAGTTGCGAATGACAAATCTTTATCAGTGATTGACAATCAGTGACCCCTTAAAGTTTTTTGGAGAAGTTTAGGGAGAAGAATACCTGTCTGTTTCGATTGAGCTTATTATTGCTGCCATTCAATTTGAAATTATACAGGTGATAGGATGAGAAAACCTAAGTTTTGACACGTTGTGGAGACTTGGATGAAGAAAGACAAAGGCACTCTGTGGCCGGAGTAAAATGACTGAAATCGAATCGAGTTGGGAACATTTGTATGCTCAGTGTCAATGTAATATATATATGCACCTCTTCCTCCGCTACATTGATGACTGCATTGGTGCACCTCGTGCTCCCACAAGGAGGTTGAGCGATTCATCAACTTCACCAACACATTCCACCCTGAGGTTAAATTTACCTGGACCATCTCTGACACCTCCATCCCCTTCCTGGACCTCTCCATCTCCATTAACGATGACCGAATTGACAGCGACATTTTTTACAAACCCACCGACTCCCACAGCTACCCGGATTACACCTCTTCCCACCCTACCGCTTGCAAAAATGCCATCCATTATTCCCAATTCCTCCGTCTCCACCCTATCTGCTCCCAGGAGGACCGGTTCCACCACAGAACACACCAGATGGCCTTCTTCTTTGGAGACCGCAATTTCCCTTCCACGTGGTTAAGGATGCCCTCCAATGCATCTCGTCCAAATCCCGCACCTCTGCCCCCAGACCTCACCCCTCCAACCGTAACAAGGACAGAACGACCCTGGTGCTCACCTGCCACCCTAGCAACCTTCGCATAAACCAAATTATCCGCCAACATTTCAGCCATCTCCCAACGGACCCCACCACCAGGGATATATTTCCCTCCCCACCCCTTTTCGCCTTCGGCAAAGACCATTCCCTCCGTGACTAACTGGTGAGGTCCACGTCCTCCTACAACCCACCCTCCCATCCTGGCACCTTCCACTGCCACTGCAAGAATTGCAAAGCTTGCACCCACACCTCCTCCCTCACCTCCATCCAAGGCCCTAAAGGAGCCTTCGACATGCGGTCTCCTCTACATTGGGGAGTATGGACGTCTCCTAGCAGAGCACTTTAGGGAACATCTCTGGGACACCCGCACCAATCAACCACACCGCCTGTGACCCAACATTTCACCTCCCCCCCGCACTCTGCCGAGGACATGGAGGTCCTCGGCCTTCTTCACCGTCGCTCCCTCACCACCAGAAGCCTGGAGGAAGAACACCTCATCTTTCGCCTCAACCACAGGGCATCAATGTGGACTTGAAAAGTTTCCACATTTCCCCTTCCCCCACCTCACCCCAGTTCCAAACTTCCAGTTCAGCACTTTCCCCTGACTTGTCCTGACTGCCTATCTTCTTTTCCACCTATCCACTCCTCCCTCCTTCCGACCTATCACCTTCATCCCCTCCCCCACTCACCTATTGTACTCTATGCTACTTTCTCCCCACCCCCACCCCTCTCTCACTTATCTCTCCACCCTTCAGGCTCTCTGCCTGTATTCCTGATGAAGGGTTTTTGCCCGAAACGTCGACTTTACTGCTCCTCTGATGCTGCCTGAACTGCTGTGCTCTTCCAGCACCACTAATCCAGAATCTGGTTTCCAGCATCTGCAGTCATTGTTTTTACCTATATATGCATTTCCGTCTACAAATAGAGGACGATTAGGAGGTCTAAAATTAATCCATCTTTGTCCATTGATGGATGATTATATTAAAGGAGGAGTTGTGAGTACACTCTCACTGCAAAGAGGTTATTTTCTTTAAGGTTGTTTTTGAAGAGAGGTTATAAAGGCAGAGGTGCAGAACTGCTGTTTCAACACTGTTTAAGTAATAACTGAGGAGGCCTTTAGGTTTAATTAAATGGTGGTAACAATGGAAGGGCAGTGGCCAGCTCTCACAGACCAGGTTTACTCGTTTGGGTTTTAGCTGCAGCATTCAGAAGCTGTTGGGGATCCCAGAAGGGTTGGGAGTGTCAATACATGATCCCCAGCTGCTTTTCTAGTTGAGATCTCTTGTTGATGTTGATTTCTCCTGGATTGGAAAACTGCATGTAAGAATCTGTATTTGAATATATCTTTGTGTCAAGCGGTGTATACCAAGAAAGTACGGTACCTATTGTTGTGTAAGGGTTCCAACATAAGCTATCCCAAAATGTTCTTTTCTTTGATTGGATTTTAATAGATTATAATATGTTTTGTTTAATGTCGAGTGGTTTGACAACATATCTGGAACGCACACTTCCCAACTATATTCAAAATAAGGAAAGCTTTGGGTCTAAGCGGCCTTCTTAAAATATTTTGCTGGGATCTGGTCTGGTCCACAACACTTGTAGCCGAGGGGTTTTTGATTGACTCCTGTTATTGAGAAGTTGGTGGAGGAGTTGGTTTGCTGGAGGTTGTGCTGTGAGCTGCCTCAGACATTCAGGGAGAGCTGAGGATTTGGTGACCGAACTCGGGATGGAGCATGGGGACAGTAGTTACAACATCTGGGTCTGGAATATGATCAACAAACGGAGCAGAGGCTGCAGAGAGGGGAAGCTCTGAAACCACGGAGTGAGTGTGTCTGGGGAAAGGGATCTGCTGTATCCACACCTGGTTTTCCAGGAACAGCTTCCCAAGCTCCACCTAACCTAGGATCAAAGTGTGAGGGGATCCTGATTGAACAAGGAGCTGGTCACAGAGCGGTGTCACCTCCTTCAACACGACCTGCAGCTTCATACCAGGGGGAGGACGGTGCTGCAAGTGGCTGTTAGGGTCACAGTTTCATTCAGCTTCTATGATTTGGAACTTTCCAGGCAGGACTAGGTGACATATCCATCATTTCCCAGTATCTCAACATCAGTGTTAACCATTCAGTGATGGCGGATATATATGGTGGATGAGAAGCATTGTTTCTCCCACAGCAGGGAGCTGCCGGGTGTATCCAGTGGTATAGTGGGATTCCCGATAGTGTACATTGCATCTGCAGAGTACCCATGTCAATGGGGAGAGGTAGAGGAACTGAAGGAGCTCTCTCTCTATTAATGTTACAGTGTGTCCATGCACAGTACATCATGTTGGTGAATACCCACTGTCCTGGCAGCAGTCACGGCCTCTTCATTCAGAAGCAGTCAGCCATTCCCATCGTCATCGGGTCTCCACGTAGAAAGAAATAAATATATCTTGGATAAGAGACGTCCCCTCGATGCTCGTTTCAAAACATCATCCCCACCACCAATCAACCACGTCAAAGTATTCCATGTGCACAGAGAGCAATAGGGTCGCAAGCAGTGTCTGGGAGCATACGATCAGGGATGTAGCAAAACCTTTCATGTCTGAACGGATCTGACTGAACCCTCCAGTACACAGTATCATTAAGTCCCGTAATCCCTCTCCATTTCAGTAACATACTGCCTTCCATTATTCCTGTAAATGAAATGACAGGTTATATCATGTTAAATTCCACCTGCCAAACTATTATCTATTGCCTTTACCTCTCTGAATGTATTTGCAGACTCTCCACCTTCTCTTGATAATTTGATCTCTTGCTTACCACAGCGACATCACCAAACTCAGCATCTGTATATCTGTTCCATCCTCCTGATCATTGATATAGACCAAATAGTTGAGAACCCAGCGCTGGTCACTGTGTGACCTTACTGGTTGCATTCTGTCTAACTGATTGAGACTGATTTATCCTGAGTGCCTGCTTCCTGTATGATCCCCAATCCTCCCCCGTTCCTGGGCAACACAGTCAAAGAGTTGAATAAGAACAAGGAGAATTTGTGAGGAATCCAACCCCTCGATGAGGCTGATGTCAACGTGGCCTCTGTTCCACTTTCCTGCCATCTCTCCATCCTAAAACTCTAGTCTCTTGTTGTAGATTGCGACACATGAAAAAAATCCGCTCCACATCTCCGCATTCAATGACTTTTAGCATTTTACAGACCTCAGTGAGATCTCCTTACATTCTTATAAACTCGAAAGCATAGGCCTAAACTGCTCAATTTCTCTTCATAAGACAAACACTTCAAATATGGAATCAATCTAATGAAGCTCTTCTGAATTGCCTCCAATGGAAATACCTCATTCTGCAGGACACCCAAACTTTAAAATCTGATTGAAGATTTGTAGCTCGGGTATCCGTTGTTGTGGTTCTGCTCGCCACACTGATGATGTTCCCTAGCCAGGGAACGAAACGTTTGCAGCAAAAACTTCCAGCTCGGCGAGCAGAACCACAACACACCCAAACTGTACTCCAGTTGCAGCCTCACTAATGCCTTGCATAGCTACAGCAACACTCCCTCCCTTTCTACTCTATCCTTTTATAAGTAAACACTGGCATTATGCTTGCAGTTCTCATTTCTTACAGTACCCGCAAGCAAGTTTTCTGTGATATGCAAGCAGACACCCAGATCCCTCTGCACCTAAGCACTTTGAAGTTTCTCCCCATTTAGATAATAATTTGTCTCTCTATTATGCTGGCCAACTTGAATAGCCCCATATTTATTCACTTTAATTTTCCTTGTCAAATGTTGCCCATTCTTCCAACCTATCCATATAGTTTTAAATCTCTTGCATCATCATTCCGAAGTAATTTCTTACCAATGTTTGTGTCATCTGAAAATGTGGCATCGCATTTTCTATCCCATCAACCGAGTACAGTAATACCATCGATCGCAAATGGTTGAGGCATGAGTCCTGAAATCAATGGCACCCCACAAATTGCATTTGCCAAAAGAAAATGACACATTTATTCCATCTGACTCAATTTTATTTGTTATCCAATCCTCAACCCAAGCTAATAAATTACTCCTAGACCCATGTTGTCTGATCTTACCACTTACTCTTTGGAGAAGCGACATATCCGATGCCTTCAGGAAGACCAGATATGTTCCATCTCCAGGATTCCCACGACCCACCTTGTTTATGACATCTTCAAATAGCTCAAGCAAACAATTCAGACACGGTTTAGCCTTCATAAATCAATGTTGACTCTGATGGATTGTGGTTTAACGTTGCAAATGTCCTGAACAATGGACTCTAAGAATTTGCCTTAAATTACCATAATTTATTGTTACACTTTAGTCCCTAATGTATACCATTATTATAAGTTCTTCCCTTTCGAAAACCTTTACATTTTCTTTGAATTCCTGTTTAATGGGCACAAGACTTTAAGAGATATGCTCCAATTGCTGTGTAAGAGCCATGTGTCACTGAATGGACTCATCATCAAAATCGATGAGCTGATGTCTTTCTGGTATTCCCATGTTATCGTCTCCAAGGCCAGAATGACCTCCTCTTGTTGATGCTTTAGAGGATTGGGAGATTATGGAATCTTCCCGTTGCTGTGTAACATTTTGAGGGGCTGATGGGTCTTCTCATAACAGGTGGAAATACTGAATGGTCTCCTCATGTATCCCGGAGATGGGACCGAGGGAGTGATTGGTCTTCTCCTGATCCCATATAACAGACGCATGTCTAAATTACCTCTTCCTTTCTCATGAAAGAAGTCTCAGATAGTTTCTGTCATTATCCAATTCCCTTGCAATAGGCTTGGTGAGTCTGAATGGCCTCCTGTTATCCCAGTGTAACAATCTCTAGTCACTGTGTGGCCTCTTCCAGTTCCTATGTTACAGACTGAAGGAGGCTGAATGGACTGCTCCTGTTGCTGTTTAACTGGATACTGGTGCAGCATGGCCTACTGTTATAGGCCCGAGTGGCTGATTGGCCTCCTTCTGTAAATGTATATCAGGCTCCAGGGGCTGAATAGCTTCGTCCTGTTTTGGTGTAACAGGGTCGAAGGCCTGAATATCATCCTGTTATTCCTGTGTAACAGGCTGGAGAACGGAATGGATTACTCAACTATCTGTGTAATTCACTTCACTCATTGACTCCTTTTGCCATTTATGTTCAAATAAGATCTTCTTTATTTTTTGTAAACTCCAATGGCTACTGGATAAACCTGATCATCCTTTCGTTATACGCCAGCACCTTCATTGCAGGAATCAGTTGAGGGAACCATCTCTGAGCTGCTTCCAATATAACAACACCGTTTCTTCATTGAAGAGGCTAGATCTGTACACTCTACTCCAGATGTAATCTCCCTGTGCAGCAGCAGCACTTTCCCAGCCTGCTGTAAAGTTCCCACACAGGTTAGAGCAGTCTCAGCTCTCTGGAGGAATACAGAGCATTGTTGGAAGATCATTGTCCTTCTCTACTCCACCGCATAACGGGAGATCTGGAGAAATTAAAGTTTGCGAAGATCATAAATGATGTGGCGAGATGATCTCTGCCATTAATCTCCCCAGAGCCCACATCGCTCAGATTCCACAAAATCTAGTAAGGTGAGGATTAAAAAAACAGCAAGGATTAGCAAACATTGATGGGAGTTATATATCAAAGTGAAAGCTGCAATACAAATGCTGGACATGTTATAAAACAGGAAATGAGATATACACATTTGTGGGTACTGCAGTAATGATATATATTTAAATTATCTCTAAACTGTGTTAACCCAATTAATGCTAATGCTGGGAAAATGGATTTCATGACCACGTGTGAGATGGTTTACATGAACATTATGTTGAGCACTGAGCTCGAGTTCAGGTTATTTAGGAATTGGTGTTGAGTGATCAGAAGAGCTAATTGAAAATTTTGCCGGAAAGGACATTTTGGGAACAGTGACCACAACGCATTGGTTTTCTTTTATGCTGTTTGAGTACACGACAGTTTTTGTTATATTTGAAGTAATAAATCTGAGTCTTGCAAGCCATGAAGGTGTGAGGTGGAAGTGGGGACTACAGATGCTGGAGATCAGAGTCGAAGAGTGTGGTGCTGGAAAAGCACAGTCAGGCAGCATACTAAGAGCAGATAAATCGATATTTTGGGCATAAGCCTTTCATCAGGAATGAAGCTTATGGGCCAAGGGGGCTGAGGGATAAATGAGAAGAGGGTGCAGCAGTGGGGAGGTAGCTGGGATTGCGATAGGTAGATGAAGGTGGGGTTGAAAGTGATAGGTGATAAAGGGAGACAAAACGCATCATGTACTGCATCTATTAAACCCATGTGGTCTTCTCTACATTGGCGAGGCAGGAGGTCAACTTGTAGATCATTTCAGAGAACATCTCTGGGACAGCCACATTGAACAACTCCATCGCCTTGTAGCTGAGCACTTTAACTCCCCTTCCCAATCTGCCAAGGACATGAGGATCCTAGACCTGCTCCATCGCCAAATCCGAGCCACCAGAAGCCTGGAGGAAGAAAGCCTCCTCTTCTGCCTTGGGACCATCCAACCACGGGGGATCATAGTGGAAAACCCCATTTCCCCTAATCCCAGTTTATCCCACTCCAACCTTCCAAGTCAGCACCGACCTTTTGATTGGTGCTATGTGTTCACCTTCCTTCCTATCAATCTGCGCCCCCTCCTCTCCGACTATCACTTTCAACCCCACCTTCATCTACCTACTAGATGAAAGGAGGCAGCTTAGAAAAATGCCAGGTGTTGCAGTAAGCCAGTGGATTCAGAGAAATGTAGGACCCAGCAAAGGATGACCAAGAAACTGAGAAGAAAAACAAAAAGAGAAAAAGCGTGCAAGCGAAAGAAAAACATAAAGACTGCTAAAAAGCATCTATCAATGTATGAAAAAAATAAAAAAAAAGATCAAATGTGGTGCAGTTGGTGTGTGTTCAGGATAAGTTATTGCAGAGAACAGAGAAATTGCAGGGAAAAGAAACAGTTTCTTTGGTGTCTACCTTCATGGAAGAATGTCCAGAAATTCTTCCAGAAATACCAAGTGACCATGGGGCTTGTGTAAGTAAAATCTGAGATCATTCTTATCAGTGTTGGGATCTTCTTTGAAAAGAAAGCTGGATTGAGTATTTATAAATCTGACAGACCAGATGTACTTCATACATGTATTTCAGAGGAAGCAGCAATACACATGTTGATTGCATTGCGGACTGAATATTTTAATTAGAATCTGACCATAGGGGAGGTACCAGAGAACTGGAGCACTGCTAATACGATTCCACTTCACAGGAAGGGTGGGAGAAATAGACCAGGGAACTATAGAAGAGCGAGTATTAGATCACTGTTAAGGAAACTACTGGAGAAAATAGGGAAGGAGAAAATCGAACTCCAATCAGAGTCGCAAGGTTTGATCAGGGATAATCATCATGACTTTATCAGAAGGAAATCACATCTAATGGGTTTGATTGAATTAGTTTGAGGAGGTCGATTGTTTAGTTTTGTAGGAAGGTCTTTGACAAATTTCCACCTGGGACACTGACAAATAAAGTAAAATCTCACAATATGAAGGAAAACTTGACAAGTTGCAACGAAAACTATCTTAGTAGCAGGAGACAGAGGGCGGTGGGAGAAGGCTGTTTGTGTGACTGGAGACCAGTGTCCCCTGGTGTACTACAGGGATCAGAGGTGTATCCCTTATTGTTTGTGTTATTCATATATATATATATATATATATATAAAATGTGGAGGGGGCTAGGTGGACAGTGGGGAAGGTGTGATAAGTAAGTGCATGTTTGACATAACGATTGGCTGAGTGGTTAGCAGTGAGGAGGAATGCCTTAGGTTACCAGAAGATGCAGATAGAATGGTCAGATGGTCAGACCAATGGCAGATTGAATGTAACCCTGATAAATATGAGGTGATGCTCGTTGGGAGAAGGAACCAGGCAGGGGAGGACTCAATGAATGGCAGCACACTGGGAACCTCAGAGTGTGGTTCTCCACACATCATTGAATGTGACTGGACAGGGTAATGGAATAGTTAAGAATTGGACCTTGGGTGTTGTGTTTCCTAATCAGGGTGTAGATTATAAGAGTAATACAGGGCTTTGGTTCGGCCAAAATGTAGTACTGTATGTAGCTCAGGGAGCCACATTCCAGGAAGGATGTGATTGTACTGGAGAGGGTGCAGAAGTGATTCACCAGGATGTTCCCTGGGATGGAGCATATCAGCTATGGAGAGAGGCTGGATAAGCTCGGGTTGTTTACTTTGGAGCAGAGAAAGCCGAGGAGTCAGTGATTCAGAAGGATAAGATTATAAGCGACACGGACAGGGGGGATAGACAGCAACTGTTCCTTTTAGTCAGAGGGTCAAGAACAAAGGAGCACACTTTTAAAGTGAAACGTTTGAGTTTCAGAGATGATTTAGCTCGAGGATGTTGTGTTCTGGGATTACTTCTTGGGAGGGAAATAATCTCAGATAACCTCGCAATCATTAAAACGTACCTGGACGAGCACTTGGAAGTTTCATAACATTCCAGGCTATGGGCCTGCTGTAGGGAAATGGGACTAATATAGATGGTGCTGTACTTCTGTTGGCACTGAGTCTATGCTCCTGAGAGTGTATGTTGTGGAAGGTCAATTATTGAGCAGTTTAAGGTGGGAATTGATGAGTTTCTGAAGAGTATATTCACAAGGATTATAAGAGTGAACTGAAATAACTTGATAAATCATGTCAATGTGAAAAATATCAGCAACATGTACAGTTTCCTTACAGTTTTAAACCAGGGAATGGAGAATGGGGAACAGAGAAATGGCAGAGCTATGAAGCCACTACTTCAGTTCTGTCTTCACAGAACTTCCTAACAATACAAGGAAAACCAAGTCTGGTGTGGGAAAATGATAGAGTACATGGAACATAGAACATAGTCAGGAAATTGTTTAGGATAAATTATTGGGGTTTAAAGTAATGGTCATAGACAACACTAACATAGATTTATGAAATGGGAGTTATGTTTGAGATACAGAATGGGAGACAAATGAAAGAGAAGCAATATATGTTAAACATTTTGATTTTTAGAAAAATTTTGGTACAGCTCCAAGCCCAGTTTACAAAATCAAATCTGAGTGGATTGGGGCTAATATATGGACATGTTTCTAGAATGGGACATCTGACAGGAAACAATGAATAGAAATAAACAGACTCGTCAAGCAACAGCCTGACATTGTCTGTATGGTATGATTCTGTAAGGTGTAAGTCCTTCCACATCTAGTCAAGAAACGTTGGGGTCAATTACACAATTCACTGGAGGAAGAGATTCCACAAATAACCCCTTCCTCCATGATGGAAGAGCCCAGCACTTTAGTGTATAAGCTAAGGCTGATTCATTCGTAACAATCCTCAGTCAGAAATACTAAGTGGATGATCCATTTCAGACTATGTCCCATACTCCCCATCACCTTCCCCAGAAATCTCCTGTCTCATCAGCAGGACGGATACAGCAGAAGTGGCGGCACATTGGGATACAGTTGGAATGGAATTGCTCGTGGAGTCCTCAACAATGACTCCGTATCCCATGAAGTCTCATGGCATTAGTTTACACATGGGAAAGGAAACCTCCTGCTGATTACTATGTTCCAGCCACATTTAACCGATGAGTCCGTACTCCTCCATGCTGAACAATACTTGGAGGAAGCACTCAGGGTCGCACGGACGCAGGATGTACTCTGGGTGGGGGATTTCAATGTCCACCTCCAAGAGTATCTCAGCTACAGCATTACTGATCGAGCTGGCCTGGTACTAAAGGATATAACTGCTAGACTGACAAGTGGTGAAGGAACCATCAAGAGGAAAATACATACTGACCACAGCCTTGCTAATCTGCCAGTTGCAGAAGTATCTGTCCATGACAGTATCGTTAAGAGTGACCACCGCATAGTCATTGTGGAGACAAAGTCACACCTGCACATTGAGAATAACCTCCGTCATTTTGTGTGGTACTATCACGGTGCTAAATAGGACAGACTTCAAACAGATCTAGCAGCTCAAGTCTGGGTGTCCATAAGGTATTGTGGGTCAACAATAGCAGTAGAATTCTGCAGCCACACAATCTCATGGCCTGGTGTATCCCCCTAACAACAATTACCATCAAGTCAAAGGATCAACCTTGGTTCAATGGATGCGCAGGATGGCAGGAGCAGCACTGGGCATGCCTAGAAATGATGTGTCAGCCTGGTGAAGCCACCACACAGGACAACTTGTGCGCCAAATAGTATTAGCAGTGAGTGATAAACAGAGCTAAGTGATCCCACAAGCAAAGGATCAGATCTAAGTTCTGCAGTCCTTCCACACCTTGTCGAGAAACGTTGGGGACAATTAAACAATTCACTGGAGGAAGAGACTCCACAAATACCGCCTTTTTCCATGATGGAAGAGCCCAGCACTTCAGTGTATAAGATAAGGCTGATGCATTCGCAACAACCTTCAGTCAGAAGTGCTGAGTGGATGATCCATTTCAACCCCCTCCAGTGGTCCTCAGCAATTCAGTTACCAGTCATCAATCAATTTGATTCAGTCCACGTGATATCCAGAAATGGGTGGAGATACTGGATACTCCAAAGGGTACATACCCTGACAACATTCTGGCAATAGTACTGAAAACTTGTGCTCCATAACTTGCCACTCTCCTAGCCAAACTGTTTCAATACAGTTACAACAATGGCTTTCCCCGATTACATGAAAATTACCCCAAGTATCTCCTGTATATAAAAAGCAGAACAAATCTATTCGGGCCAATTACCACCCCATCAGTCTACTCTTGATCATCAGTAAAGTGGTGGAAGTTGTCAGTGCTTTTAAGCAGCACTTGCTAAGCAATACCCTGTCAATGACGTCCAGTTTGGGCTCCCCCCCCACGGTCACTCAGCTCCTGACCTCATTACCTTAGTTCAAACATGGACAAAAGAGCTGAATTCCAGAGGTGGGGTGAGTGTGACAGCCCTTTAAATCAAGGCAGTCTTTGACCAAATGTGGTATCAAGGGGCTTTAGCAACACTAGAATCAATGGGTATTAGAGGCAAACTCCCCGCTGGTTAGAATCATACCTGACACGTAGGAAGATGGTCATGGTTGAAAAAGGTCAGTCAACTCAGCTCCATGTCTGTAGGAGTCCCTCGAGCAGTGACCGAAAACATCTTCAGGGCTGCTTCATCAATGACCTTCCCTCCATGTTAAGGTCAGAAGTGGGGATGTTCGCCAATGATTGTACAATGTTCTGCAACATTTGTGGCTCCTCAGATACTGAAGCAGTCCATGTTCAAACACGACCAGATATGGACAGTATCCAGGCTGGCAAGTGGCAAGTAATGTTCAGGCCTCACAAATGCCAGACCATGACCATCACCAATAAAATACAATCTAACCTGACCCTTGGCATTCAATGGTGTTACTATCAGTGAATCCCCCAGTATCAAAGTCCTGATGGGTAATCATTGCTCAGAAACTCACTGGACTCGCCACATAAACACAGTAACTACAAGAGCAGGTCAGAAGCTAGGAATACTGCGGCGAGTAACTCACATCCTGACTTCCAAAAGTCTGTCCATCATCTAAGTCAGAAGTGCGATAGAAGACTCCCAATTTGCCTGGATGAGTGCAGCCCCAACAACACTCAAGAATCTTTATACTATCAGGACAAAGCAACCAGTTTGACTGTCCCTTCACCCAAAATGCTCCACCATCAACCCTCAGCAGCAGCAGCAGTGCTTCACTATCTACATGCTGCAATGAAATGATTCACCAAAGATCCTCAGAGACCATCTTTCCAACTCACGACCACGTCTATTTAGAAATATTCTAAATATTTTGATGGATCATTTTATTGATGGTGGAGTTGTGAGTATACTATCACTGTAAAAAGGTGATTTTCCCTTGGGTTTTTTTTTGGGATTGTGAGTGGGTGAGGAGGATGTAAAAACGCACCAAGAAGACTAAGACAAGTGGAGTGAAAGGGTAAATACGTGACAGATGGAGAACAATATGGATAGAGGTGACAGTGTGCCCTTTGGTGGAAACGATAAATTGGCAGCCTACCATTTGAAAAGGATTGGTTGAAACATGTTGATCTACAAAGGGACTTATGTTCCGTTTTATTGTTTTCTTCTGCATAAACCTCTGAGGCCCCTGCAGCGCAGTGAGTTCTGTAACCAGATGTCAATACTCGGAATGGCATTGGCACGCTGACCAGTGTATATACAACCAGCAAGTGGGAGCTATAACACGGAAAACGATCTTCATCTCCTTGTACACCAATCGCTGAAAGCAATATTGCAGAAACAGAAAGCAGTGAGGAAGATAAATGGTGTGTTGACCTTCATTTCAGGAGGATTTGAGTCGAGGAGTAAGAGTGTCTTACTGAAGCTGTACAGGGCCTTCGTGAGACCCCATCTCGAACATTGTGCAGCATTATGTGCAGTTTTGGTCTCCTCACCTAATAAAGGACAAACCTGACATTGAGGGAGAGCAGTGAAGGATGACCAGACTGGTCTCTGGGATGACAGGCTTGTTATGGGAACAGAGTTTGGGGCGACTGGGCCAGTATTCAATGGTGTTTAGGAAAATGAGTGGAGATCGCAGTGAAATATACAAAACTCTGACAGGGTGAGACAGATTGGAAGCAGACATGATTATTCCCCTGTCTGAGATGTCTAAATCAAGGGACCACAGTATTAGGTACAGGCAGGTCACACTGTATTGAGCTGAGAATAACTGGCTGCATTCAGACATTGGTGACCCTGGGGAATTCTCTCGCACCTGGAAACCAAGACACTGAATATAAGTAAGGATTTAGAGAAAGTAAAGGGATGGTGGGAGAGCAGGAGTACGGAATGGAAATGAAGGACGGACCATCATTACATTGAATTGGGTAGCAAACTCGGTGGACCAAACGTACTACTGCATTTCCTATTTTATAACTTCCCAAGGTTACTCACATTAACGGATATGTACATCATGTGGGGTAATTGCATTGAGGAGATTTTTTTCCATAAACTAGAATGGGGGAGGCTCAATGTGTTGTATGACCTACTCCTTTCCCGCTGTTTCTGTGCAGTCTGTGGGAAAGCTCGGTAAATGTTGTCACAAGCTCTCAGATGTTAGGAAGGAGGTGTCTGCAGGGTCGACAGGACTGTGTTCCCATTCCCTTTTCCGACACTGATGCTGAGGCCGGATGTTCTGTCCGGTTTCATCCTTTCAGACCTCGGTGCAGTTTGATACAAGTGAGTGCCTTGCTTGGCAGTTTCAGAGACCATTGAAATGTTTATCACATGTCAGGGTCTTTGGAGTCTGTTTTAGCCCAGCCCAGGAAATCACAGGAGATTCACTTCCTAAAAGTACATTGGAGAAGGAAATTCTGTTTACAATCGATATTGGCTTCAAGGTCACTGTTACTGACCCCAGGTTTTAGATCTCGATATTTTATTAATTGTTTTTAACTTCCAACCGCTGCCAGAGCATTATCCTGGTCTGGATTAGTAATCCAGTGATATTTCCACAACAGCACCATCTCCACATGGGGACCTGTCGAAAACCACACTGAGCAGGGTATTTCTATGCTGCTTGACAGTTCTGTCAAAAAGAACTCCCAACAATTTGACGGTCGTGATGGGAATGAGGGAGTGATACTTGGTCAGATTGTAATTATTCCCCTCTTAGGGGACTGGACACAGCTGAGTAATTTTCCACATTGCCAGGGAGATGTCAGAGTTGGAGCTGGAATGAAACAGCTTCCCCAGGGACACGGCTTGTTGTGTAGCACAAGTCTTCAGTCCTATTGCAGGAATGGGGTCAGGACCCATTGCCTTTGTCGTATCTACTGTGTTCAGCTGTTTCTTCATCTCACATGCAGCAAATCGAAATATTTGAAGACTGGCGTCTGTGATTTTGTGGGCATCATGATAACGGTGAAGTGTATCATCGACTCAACACTTCTGGCAGAGGATGGTGCAGATAGAACATCCTTCTCTTTTACACTGATGTGCAGGTCTGTTCCATTATTTAGGATGGGGATGTTTGTGGAGCCCTCTCCTCCAGTCATTTGTTTAATCGTCCATCACCATTTATAACGAATGTGGCAGGACTGCAGGGATTCGTTCAGATCTGTTGGTCAAGTCCGGTAGCTTTAATGAGTTAGCATCAGGTTAAGGTTCATGTGATTCTGACTCTGACATGTTCACCCACACTCGTCACTGAGCCATAGATGGTGTTTATTGTAATGACAGACTGAGGTGTTATCCTGGCAAAAAGTTACAGGTTGTGGCTGAATGCAGGTCTGCTTCTCCTGCTGCTGTGGTCTCCAGCACTACATGAATACAGTTTCCAGCTGCAATATCTGCAATGCAATTCTGCTGTCTGTTCCCCAATTCTCACTGAGACCCATTCACCCATCAGTCCTGTACTCAGTGACCTCACCTGGTTTCTGATGTGGTAATACTTCAATTTCAAACTCTCATTCTGCTGAGGGTCTGTCTCCCCGGGTCTTGCCTCCAATCTGACACATTCTGCAAAAGCATTTAACTGATGTTAATTCAAATGTTTAATTCACCTGAATCTTTTTCCTTGAGAAATGCCATCTTCTGTGTTTAAAGTGAATGTGTTTCCTCTGTTTCTCTCCCTGACAATGATTAAGAGCTCTGTAGTGTCAGTGATACCAGAGTTATGTAGTTTCAGAGCCAGTTAATTCTCTGGATTCCCAATCATCTTCACCACATTGTATGTTTCCTCTTTTGGTTTGATGCCTTGTCACTCTTGGCTGCCTTGTCCTCCCATGAGTATGTTTCATCAGCTTGGGGTTGCATTTCTGGTATTATCTTCCGAATTATCCCCAGAAACTCCTGCTATTGCTGCTCCATGGTCTTTCCTGCTCAGCTCCCCTTCCAATTAACTTTGGCCAGCTCCTCCCACATGTCTTTGTAGTTACATTGCTTCATTATAACCACATTACATCTTGAAGAAAGCATTACGTATAAAATGAAAGAATGAGTTTGAGAGATGGGCCACGAAGATTGGTGGATTTCTTAACTAGATACAAAGGGAGAACGAGAGAGAGGGTATAGATATGGAGATGTGGAAAATGAGAAAACTATATTATCGAAAGAAGTAGATGTACTTTCCTCAATCTTTTGGCAATTCCTGTGTGCTGTGGTCCTTTGTACAGTGCACGTACAGCAGAGCAATATGTTCAAACGCTGGGTCAGATGCCATAACTTTCCTCTCCAATAATATGACAGACACTAGTTTTGGAAAGAACCCAACAGACCAATATATTTAATTCCTGGTAGAAAGGGGATTAACTGAAATAGGTTGGAAACCAGAAACAAGAATTTCTAACACACATTCTGATAAAAATGAGAGACTAGAGTTGGGAATCCCAGAAAAGGGGGGACATTGAGAGAAAGGGAAGGTATCACTTCAGATGAGGATCAAATAATGTTTTAATGCTTAAAAAATTTTATTCATCATGTGCATCATTTTTTGTTAACTGTGTCTCAGTTGTTCATTCAGAATGCGTTATACACATATGAAGAGTGTTACTTATCTGAACACACACTGATTAAACAGTGTATATAAAATCGTTTTTTTCTCCATTTCAGACTGTCCTGTTGTCGTGCAAGCAGGATACATGAACACCAACTGGCTACCAAAAGACACGACCCACTATCATTAGTTTCCATTCATTCAGAAAAAGAAGGACACCACGTTGACTGTGACAACACGCACTTCCTAGGACAAAGCCACGCACGAAAGTTCTTAGAAACATGACATTCTAGCGAGAAGTACATCAACAAACGCATCAATTTAGATCCTATCTACCTTGCCTTGAACAAAAAACTGGAAATGACATCATGCACCTTAAGAAACCAAGACCTAGAAATACAAAGACGAGACTTACCACCAGTGCGTCACCAGAGACTCTCACTAATGATATCACCTAGTCATGGTGACAAAACATCTGAAAACAAACCATCAAGCTCAGCGAGTTAAAATACATACTTATTAATTGTTCTTTTTCTCTTAATAGTGGAATTTGCGACTACTTTGTCACTCGTGTTTTAACAGATTACCAGGTGAGGTGAGCTTTTCTGGGTGTGTGGTTTTAATTAACGAGGAGTTCAACAGCGACATCATAACAGTTTGAGGGCTTGTCGTATAGGATTTAGACAGATTTGAACTGCTTTGGCGTACAAAAGGTCCCAGCAGATTCCATCACTTGGCAGTTAGTGACGTAGATCTTCAAATAAAACAGGTGAGAAAATTCATTTAATTTTGTTTCCTTGTGGTTGGTTAAATTAAAAGAAATGGCTTTTAATATGACTAAAGACGTTCTGAGGTTTGAAGGTGGTTCCCAAATTTGCCAAGAAAGTGTAGAAAGACAAAGGAAGGGCATACTCCTAGAATTAACATGTAGATTAGAATTAGGTTTCACCAGGTACAAAAGGAAAGCTGTCATCATAATGGAGTTGGTCAAGCTCTTTGGTCTATCAGAGAAGCAGGAAACTGCAGTCGAGTTCGAGAAACTTAAATTGCAAATATGACAACTGGAGTTAGAAGGTAAAGACAGAAACAGAAAGAGAGAGAAGATAGAGAAAGAGAAACAGAGGAAAAAGGAAGAGAAGGAGAATTTGAAATTCAGAAGTTTGGAATTAGATAATAAAGTTAAATTAGCAGGATAAAGATGAAGGGATAATGTAGGGATGTATACAACTATGTTAATACATTGCCATATTTCGGTGCGAAAAATGCCAAAACCACTTCTATTTCATTTGCAAAACTGGCTCGGCAGATGGCATGTCCAGTGAACCTGTAGCTAATGCTAGTTCAGACTAAGCTGGTGGGTACAGCTTGAAAGGTATGTGCCGTACTGTCTCATGAGGGAGCAAGAGATTATGCAGATGCAAACAGGTTATTTTGAGTGCTTATGAATTCGTACAAGAAGAATATAGACAGCAGTTCAGAAATATAGAGACAGAACCAGATCAGACTTATATTGAGTTTGAAAGAATTAAACACAGTCATTTTGATAGAAGGATGCAGGCTTTAAAAATGGATAAGACCTGTGAGGCTCGAAGGGAGGAGTTAAAAGACTCACTTCCAGAGATGGTAAGAATTCATGTGAATGAACAAAAAGTTCAAGAAGTGAGAAGCGTAGCAGAAAGGGCAGATGAGATGCTTTGGTGCATGAGATGAAATTTAGCTTCTGGGAGGATTTCATCTTGTGGGTGATAAAAATTGAGAGAAGGGGAGATCCTGCACTGCAAAACATAGAGAAAGGCACACTGGCAACCTGTTAAAGGAGACCCGAAGTGGAGCCGAGGAGCTGCAGGAGAGTGCACTGGCCAGGCAGGGGCTGGGTATGGAGGCAGTGCCTGGTCTGTATAAAGAATTTGCCTCCGTAGATAAACCTTACTAAGGAAAAACGGGGTGTGGGGGAAATACAAGTAGTTATAATTTTCCAAGATACGGGAGCTGCTCAGTCTCTAATAGTTGAGAACTGAGAGGCCGGAAAGGCACATCAGATCAGGCAGCATTCGAAGAGCAGGACAATCGACACATCAGGAATCAACTCATCGTCAGGAATGTGGCGGGGGGAACAGGGGGCTGAAAGAGAATTCGGAGGGTAGGAGATGGGCTGGTGGGAGGGACACTGGGAGGGCGATAGGAAGATATAAATGGGATTTATTGTGATATGTCGGAGGGGAGGGTGGAGTGGGTAGGTGGAAAGGAAGATGGACAGTTAGCACAGTTCAAGAGGGCAGTGCTAAGTTGGACGGTTGGATCTGGGTTGAGGCTGGGGGAGGGGAGATTTGGAAATTAGTGAAGTCAACGTTGATGCTGTATAGTTTGAGGGTTCCAGCTGTCCTACCACCTATCCACTTCACCCTCCTCTCCGACCTTTCACCATCAGTCATCACCTGCATCTACTGATCGCCTTTCAAGCTCCCTTCCACCCAGCTCCACCCCTACCCTCCAATGTAATTCTCAGCCGCTTTCCCTCTCCCTTACCCCCCACTTTTCTGATGAAGGACGTATGCCTGAAATGTCAACTCCCCTGCCTCTCGGATGCTGCCGGCCTGCTGTGCTTTTCCAGCCCCACACTTTTCAACTCTGATCTCCAGCATCTGCAGTCCTCACTTTCCCTCCCCCTCTGATAGTAAGAGATGAAAGTATTTTCACTCTTTCTGGCATGTTACTCAACAGCGTGATAATTTGTGGAATGGGGACAGAAATTAAGCATTCCCTGTGTAACATCAGGTTGGAATGCCAAATCAAGGTTGGGGAAGTAACAGCGAGAGTGAACGATAGAGTGTCAGTTCCAGGAATACAGTTTGTTCTTGGGAATGATTTAGCAGGATCCAAGGTGGGAGAGGCAGCCCTTGTGGTGGAGAAGCCAAAGTAAGACTAGGGAACTGGGGAATTAAAAGAAAAATACCCAGGGATTTTTCCAGACTGTGTAGTAACAAGATCCCACTCTCATAAGTTCCAACAGGAAGGAAAACCGAAAGATAAAAGCCAAAGGAGTTGATGTACGGAAGACTCAGGCTAAAGCATCTCTAGTGGCTGGAATGCACAAGGACGTGGTTATTTTTTGTTGTACATTTCATACCTGCCAAATGGTAGGTAAGTCCCAGGCAGTATAAACCAGCACCTTTATTGCCAAACCCTGTATTCGAATACACCTTTCATGTGGGTTATGATTAATTGTGGAGCTCCCCTTTCTGAAATGAAAGTGGAAACCAACATCCGCTGATCATAATGGACGTGTCTACCCGATTTCCAGGGATAATTCCATTTTGGGGTGTGAAGGCAAAAAGGGAGGCAGAGGAGTTGGGAGCTATCTTTACTCACTGTGGGCTACGCTGTGTGATTCAGTCAGACCAAGGGTCTCATTTTACCGCTCAGCTGTTTGATGGATAGTTTTGGCATACAACAGTTTGAATCAAGTGCGTCCAATCCCGAATCCCAGGGAGCCTTGGAAAGTTGGCATCAGATGCTGAAGACAATATTAACAGCGTACTGTTAGAATTACCCGAATTATTGGAATAAAGGCGTCTCATTATATTGCTTGCCATAGAGATGCCCAAATATATCTACTCATTTTCCTTCCTTTGAGTTAATATTCGTACATGAAGTGAGAGGCCCTTTGAAATGAATGAAATATAAATTGACAGGACCAAAGTCGGAGATCTCACACTTGGATTATTTATCTGAGGTGAGGGAGAGATTGGATGAAGTAGGTGAGTCAGCTAAACAGCACCTGAAAAGGGCACAGTGTAGAGTGAAGCAAGTGGCAGAAAAAAACACTGAAACTTTAACGATTTCCCGTGGGGATGACGTATTAGTATTGCCACCAGTGGTAGGAAATCCCTTCAAAGCCAGGTTTAGTGGCCCCTTTCAAATTAAAAAAGTGTTGAGTCAGTTAAACTATCTGGTAATGATACCGAATATGACAAAAATGTTAGAGAATGTCATGTGAATGAATAATGCTCCAGCCACATTTAAGACTCAGGAACAGAGTTGTGGCCAGATGAACAAATTGTGCAGGTTATCTGTATGATGTAGTGATCTTCAGCAAGTGATTGAAAGCCCACATGTGACATTTGGCAGAGCATGTTGAAGGATTACAAGAAGTAAACCTGGTAATAAACTTAAAGAAAACAGAATTCGCGAAGGCAGAGGTGATGTTCTTGGGACATTACATTGGACATGGAAGGTTGATCCAATGCAACACAAAGATAAAGGGCTTTGAGGAATTTCCACGACCATCCTCGAAGAAAGAGATGTTCGATTTTTGCAACTGAGTGGATTCTATCGGAAGTTTGTTGCAAACTTCAGCAGCGTATTGGCACCACTGATGGATTTATGAAAGAAGGTCACAGAATGTGGTGGACAGAACAATGCCAGGAGGCATTTGAGAATGTTAAAGCAGGTTTAATCACCCCGCACCAGATTTAGCTACACCAAATATTTTGAACCCCTTTGAAAATTGTGTATGATGCTCGGGATATAGGGGTCGGAGATGTGTTAACACAGAAAGTTGATGATGGAATTGAGTGGCCAATTGGCTACTTGTCCAAAAAACTCAATATCCACCAGAAAAAAAATACAAAATTTCAATTATAGGAAAAGAATGATTGAATTTCGTACTGGCCTGACAACATTTGAATGGTTACATGACAAATTGTCGCAAATGGTTGTAGACAACAACGACAATCCTTTTGTATATTTGAAATATTTAAAGACCAGAATATGAGAATATTTCATTGAAGTCTCATGTTACCAAACTTTGAACTTAAAATACACATGCTGTGGATCCTAAAAATGTGATAGCAGATGTGTTATCGTGGATTTAAAGGAAAAAGTGCAGATAAGATTTGACTTATTCCAGTGCTATATACGTGGGTGGAATTAATATGAATGGTATAACTGAGATTAATACTCCGTATTTCAGAATAATGCGGTTAAGAATCAGAGGAAAAAGCTTCATTTTCTTTTTCTAAACATGTGAAGGGTTTTGAAGCCGAAAGCATGTCTGGTCACTTTAAGAGAGAACGGGGTTTTGCTGAATAGAAAGTATAGCCATAGATGCCAGCTTAAGGTCAGACTGTTCCAAATGTAACAAGTAGCTGGGAAATGGATACCTGAGTTTTGGTTGCTACTTTGACAACAATTCAAATACAACCAAAGAGTTTAAATAAGATTCAGGATACCCGAAGCCAGCAGAATGTGAATATTATTGTTTGGACACCTTGAAAGCAATCAAATTATGAGAATTATTGTATCATGGAGAATATGTAAACCCAGCATTTGAACACTAGAGGGAGAGCCACTGCAATCCATCAGCAGAGTAAATGCTGTAGAGAAGGAATGCTAACTGGCCAACTCAAATATTCTCTATCAAAGGTACATGTTCATGTAAAACCTACTTGCAGTAAAAAAAAAATGACCCAGGGAGATCAGCAGCTGGAAGAGTGAAGACAGCGGGGAAGATAGAGACTGTGGTCTTCAGATTGTAATGTTTAATATGTGGGTTGTTGGAATAACATACTTTTACAGAGTTGGAGTCAGATAGTAAGTAGTTAAGAAACAGAGGGGCTTGTATTTCTGAATAGTTGTTGTTTAGTATTCGCTATTAAAGTTAAGAAACTGACTTGCTCTTTTAAAAAAAAAATAGTGGAATGTAGGAGATCTGTGTCGCTCATATTGTAACAGATTACGAGGTGAGGTGAGCTGTTCTGGGAGTTTGGTTTTAATTAACAGAGGGGTTTGACTCTACCTTGTAAATGTCCATCCACACTAACCCCATTTCCCTGCAGTTGGCCCATATCCTTCTAGTCCTTTCCTATCCACATATTTATCCAAATGCTTTTGAAATGTTGTTAATGTACCCCCCTCAATTACATCTGCTGGCAGCTCATCCACGTACCAGCCTGTGTGGAAAGAAGTGGCCCCTCAGTTTCTCTTTTTTTCCTTCCCCTCTAACCTTAAACTCATCCCCTCTATTCTCGATTCTCTAAACCTTGGAAAAAGGCTGAGAGCATTCACCCTATCCGTATCCCTCATGATCTTATACAGCCCTATAAGGTCCTCCCTCAGTCTCCTACACTCTAAACAAAATGTCCTAGTTTGTTCAACCTCTCTCTATAACTCAGACCACTGGGTCCTGACAACATCCTTGTAAACTTCTTATGCACTCTTTCTCATTTGATAATATCCTCCCGATAACAAGGTGACAAAACTGATCACAATACTCCAAGTGCGGCCTTACCAAAGTCCTGTGTAATTGCAACATAAATTCCCAACTTCTATACTCAATGTCCTGCCTGATGAAGGCCAGTGTGCCAAAAGACTTCCTCGCTGCCCAGTCTACCTGTGACTCCACTCGCAGAGAACCGTGCACCTGAACCCAATGGTCATTCTTCCCACGACACACCTCCCATTCAACATGAAACTCCTACCTTGATTTAAGTTTTCAAAAGGCAAGACCTCACACATTTACACTACATTCCATTTTACATTTCTTGGCCCACTTCCCCACCTGATTAAAATCTTGCTGCAATTTCTGATAACTTCCTCACGGATCACGATACTACATATTTTAGTGCCATCTGCAAACTTACTAATCATACCTTGTACATTCTCAACCAAATCATAGATAACAAACAGCAATGGACCCAGCCTCCAGTCTGACAAGCATCCTTCCACTAAACCATCTGCTTCCTACCATCAAGCCAACTGTGCATCCAGTTGGCCTGTTCCCCCAGCATTCCATGCGATATAACCTTCCAGAGCAGCCTGCCATGTGGTACCTTATCAAAGGCCTTACTGATATCCATGGTTACCGCTCGGCCCTCATCAACCTTCCTGGTCACTTCATCAAAGGACTCTAACAAATTTCGAAGCATGATCTCCCACTACAAGTCTATGCTGACCGCTCCGAATCAAACCCTGTGTAAGTAATGGGTGCAGTCAATGGTATGCTGTCCTTCATTGTAAGATGATTCGAGTACATAAGTAAAACCATCTTCCTGCTGTTGTGGAGCCATGCTGAGAGAGTATTTGGGGCACTCTCTACAGAATTGGTCACCTTTGTAAGGAATGATCTCCTTACCACAGACACGGGTGATGGTATCATGAGAATAGAGTGAAGAAGCTGAGTGTTTAATCTGTAGAACTGTGAGAGATTAGAACATAGTGATGCTGAAACACGAAGAATGGCAGAGATCACTTATTTCCAAACAGACATTGACAGGGAGAGAAATTCATACTTTACCCAGGATTGATTGGTTTGATTTATTGCCACGTGTACCTCAGTACAAGGAAACTCTTTATTTATGAGCAGTGGAGGCAGATTATAGTAAACATGGCCAGACAGATCATAGGATGGAAATAGACTTGGACAGAGTAAGGCATAACGGTTACACTGAACAGGACGTGCACTGGACAAGATCAACATGAACAAGATCAGCATTATTTGAACTTAGAGAGTCCATTCATCAGTCCAACGTGTATTTCCTAATAGTTTATATACCTACATTAACTCTCCCCACGTTATTGTGTAGTCGGCGTGTGAACCTGTACTGAACGTCAGGTTACTCACAATCCCCAACAGCCGCCACAATACCTTCCGTCTGAAACAGGTAGCCATTCCCATCAGCTTCTGCTCTACACAGAGAAAACCAGGCTGTCACCTCGGAGATGGAAGGTGCCTTCTTGAGACTTCACACATATGGCTTCCCTCCTCACCACGTGAAAACCAAATTAAAGTCCCACATGTGTATCATGAGCAACAGAGCCATGAGGAACAACGTGGAGCAGTCTGTCTGTGCAGCCTCTGCTCCAATTGTTTATCATGTTGGAGCATCAATTAGGAGACACCTCAGACTGCCGATACTGGAGATCAGACTAGAGAGTCGATTGTTGGAAACGTACAGCAGGTCAGGCAGCATCCGAGAAGCAGGAGAACCGACGTTTTGGGCATAAGACATTCATCAGGAATCGGCATCAATTACCTCATTCTGCCCCTGTGTAAGTGCATTGAGGTGGGAATGGCCTCCTACTGGTCCTGTGTAAGTGACTCAAGGGACTGACTGGCTTCTTCCTCGTTCGACTGGACAAGGCCAAGGGCCTGATTGCGTTGCTCCTGGTTCCTGTATGACAGCTCGATGTACTGACAAGTGTGATGATGCTGTAGCTTTAAGAGGCTTTTTTATCCTGGTTTCTTTTAAGAGAGAGATTGAACGATCGTTACGAAGCTGGTTAGTTAAGACCACTTGAGTAAACAGCGAGGGAGGCGTTAGGTTTATTTTAATGCAGTGAATGGGTGTGGCCAGCTCTCACAGATTAGGATCACTGGGTTTTGGTTTCTCAGTAACATCAAAAATTATGGGATCTCCACAGAGTTGGAAGCTTCACAGAATGTCTCCTGGCTGCTACACTCTCTGAATTGTCTCTAGATGCTGTTTTCTATTCCTGCATTTTCCTTTTGTGGTTATGGGAATTTCCTATGTTGGATTAGTTCATTAGTAATAGCTCCTAGTTCTATTATTCTGTTAAGCTGTCCAATAGAATTATGTTATTCTAAATTTCTCTTTCTTTGGTTTTATTTCATCTTTCGTGTTTAAATAAATGGTATTTCGCTTCACACCGAGTAGTTTGACCAGTCACGTTGAATCTGGAACAGACACTTTACATTTCCTTTAAAATAAGAAAACATTAGAGTTTAGGGTACTGCTTTAAAATATTTTCAAGGGGCTCTGGTGTGGTCCATCACACTAGCATTCTTCTCTTCCTGAGTAATAGGCTGGAGTCACTGAATGGGCTGTCCCTATTTTTCTCCAATAGTGTCAATGGGCTGAACGACTTCCTCATATTCCTGTGAAACCAGCGTGAGGTGCGGAATGAACTCTTATTTTACTGTGGCAATGTGCAGTGTCAGGCAGTGCTGTTACATGAATGTTACAGACAAGTTAACAGCACATAACTCAATGGAGTGTGGTCTTCCTGCACATGGACACAGACCAGTTCAGGAGCTGACGGGGGATAAAATGTTCTGAACATTGTGGAATCTTCAGTGACCATCCCCACTTCTGATCTTATGGTGGGGAGGGTGGGGGCGGGGAGACATTGATGAAGCAGCTGAAGATGTTTGTGAAGAGGAAGCTTCCCTGAGGATCTCCCACAGAGGTGACCCAGGACTGAGATGGTGAACATCTTCCTTTGTGCCATGTTTGACTCCAAACACTGGAGAATTTTCTCTGATTCCCATTAAGTTCAGATTTGTTAAGCTCCTTGTTGTCAACAGAAGCCTTGATATCAGGGCCAGTCATTTTTACCTGACCCCTTGTTTCAACCTCTTTTGTTCATATCAATAAGCCATGGTATAGGAGCAGCAAGGGTTTTCTTGAAACAGGTGGTATTGAATATCAGAATTTCTCTTCTCAACAGTATTCGGGGAGCCGGATGACTGAATGTATTTGTAGAGGAGGTAGATGGATATTGACCTGTCCGAGAGGTGAGGGCTATGAGGAATTGGGTATGAAAGAGGATTTCAGACCAAGAACAGATCAGCCACAATCTTAGTAAAGGGCAAGGCAGGCTTGGGGAGTGAAGACCTGCCCCTGTGTCTGATGTTCTCACATTCTGTTATTGGAAAGTTAGTGGGTGTTATTTTCATGGATGTTCTGGTATTGAATGTCGCCGTCAGGGAGACCAGAGGATTTTGTGAGCCATCACTGGGTGAGGTATGGGGGCTGTATTCATAGTGAATTTGGGTCGACAACATGATCAACAAATAGAGCACAAGTTGCAGAGAGGGGAAGCTCTGTGAAGAGAGAGGAGGTGCCTCTTTCATACCCAGCCTGGGTTTTACAATTACATTTCTCAAATCACATCAAACCATGTGGGTCAGTCTTTAGGGGCCGAATGATCTCCTCTGTTTCTGTGCACCAGGTTATAGAAGTAAGTAGCCTCTAAATGCTCCTGCCTAACAGGTTTAATGGGCTGAATGGAACACAGGAACACGGGATTGAGGGACAGGAGTGAATCATTAGATATATTGAACCTTCTCCACCAGACACTAAGATGGTGGCTGATCAGGTTGTGGTCTCAGCTCCACTTCTCTGTCAAATATTTAACTAATGCAGCTGTCAATCAGTGTGAACATAGAGGCACAATAAACTTCCAGTGAAGTGGATTCCCACTTGAAAGGTCCATTCAGAATTATTCGTCGTTCCTCTGATAGAATCAAAGTGTCATGCAGAATGGAAACAGACCCGTTAGTCCAATCTGTTCACTCCGATCAGATGTCAAATCTGATCCAGTTCTATTTGCCAGCATTTGGCCAATAACCCTCCTCTTTCAAATACTTTTTAAATGTGCGATTGTAACCGCCTTCACCACTTCCTCTGACAGCACTTTCTGAACACACACCACTCTGTGTGTGAAACATTTATCTTCAGTCCCTTCTAAATCATTCCCCCTCTCCCCTCCATCCTAAACTCTCCTGTTCTGGACACCCCTATCCTGGGGAGCAGAGCGTGGCTGTTCAGTATATCCATGCCCCTGATGATTTTATAAACCTCTATAATGTGACTCCTCAACCTCTGACACTCCAGGGGGAAACACCTCAACCTAATCAACCTCTCCCTAAAGCTCAAACCTCCAGTCCTGGGACATCTGTGTAAGTCATTTCTGCAGAAAACTGAGTTGTATGCAGTATTCTTAAAGTGGTCTCACCAACATCCTGTACAGATACAACATGCCACCACAACTCCTATACTCAATGCTCTGACTGATTAAGACAAATGTGCCAAATGTGTTCTGCACCACTCTATCTACCTGCGACTCCACTTTCAAGGAACAATGTACCTGCAGCCCTATGTCCGTTTGTTTCTCAACACTCCCCAGGACCTGACCATTAAGTGTATAACTTCTGCCCTGATTTGCGTTCACAAAATACAAAACCTCGTCTTTATCTAAATTAAACTTCATCTGTCACTCCTTGCCCCTTTGTCCCATCTATTTGTGGTCTTGTTGTACTCTGAGATAATCTACTACACCACATTTCTGATATCGTCTGTAAACTTACTAACTATGGCCCAATGTTCACATCTAAATCCTTTACATAAATGATGAAATGCAGTGAACTCAGTCGTGATTCTTACAGCACACTGCTGCTCACAACCCTCCAGTCTGAAAAATACCCCTCTTCAAACCAATTATGATGAGCGTCTTCTGTATCCCATGTGACTGAAACTTATTAATCTGTCTACCAATCAGAATGAAATAAGAGCTACGAGGAAGGGAGGCTGAGTAGGTTAGGTTTATTTTCCCTCGAAAAAAGAAGATGGAGGAAACTTATTGAGGTTTGCAAAATCATGAAGGGTATAGACAGGGTGGACAGAGACAAGCGTTTCCCAAGGGTGAAAGATTCCATAACGAGAGGTCATGCTTTCAAAGTGAGAGTTGGAATGTTTAAGGGGGATACACGCGGTACGTACTTCACACAGAGGGCGGTGGGCGTTTGGAAAGCCTTGCCAGCAGAGGTGGTAGAGGCAGGCACGGCAGATTCACTTAAGGTGCGTCTAGACAGATGCATGAGTAGGTGGGGAGCAGAGGGATATAGGTGGTTAGGAATAGACCGACAGATTCAGACAGTACATTTGGATCGGCTCAGGCTTGGAGGACGAAGGGCCTGTTCCTGGGCTGTAAGATTTTCTTTGCTCTTTGTTCTTTAAATGAACACCTTGCTGAAGTCCATATAGACAATGTCAACCAAACTGCCTTCATCAAGCTTCTTTGTCATCTCTTCAAAAAACTCAACCAAATTAATGAGACATGGTTTCCCATGCAGAAAGCCACGTTGACTACCCCGATCAGCCCTTATCTTCCCAAATGTATGTAAATGCCATCCCCCAGAATCCCCTCCAACAACTTACCCACCACTGACATCTGGCTCACTGATCTACAGTTCCCCGGCTTTTTGGGTCACTGTTTCCTTTTCTAGTCTCACTCCTGCACTGCTCACAACAAATGTTAAATGTAACCAGGTCAGTGGCATAGCCGATGATATCGGTCTCAGACTGGGTCAGGGTCAGTTTTAGGAACAAGTCAGGCTAGTATCTTTAATCTGCTCAAATAGCACGTTTATGATCCGAAGCAATGTTACTCAAACTATGATGGAAAGATGAATGGCAAAGTGTTTGGGTATTGCAAATAAAGATTCGATATGTCCTGTTCTAAAATCACTGACACACACACACACACACACACACACACTCACACACACACTCACACACTCTGCAATTGTAACTTGAAAGAACTTTGTCCAGATATTATCCCATGTACATTGTCCAAACTATGTCTCCATCACATTCCCTGTTCCATGTCGGTGCATCATTGCTGCTGTCATACACAGAGCCATACCCTGAGCAGAAAATGGTCTTGGTCGATTTGAAGATATGTTTTTATGTTCCTGCTTCATTAAAAATAAAAATGTCTAAGTTATTCAGAATGTGTGTGTTAAAATGAATGCATTTTTTAAAGAAATACAGAAATTGCTGGAAAAACTCGGTATGTCTGTCAGCACCTAGATGAAATTTACATGATGTAGTTGTACCCAGCCTCCACCACTTCCTCTGGCAGCTCATTCCATACACACACCACCCTCTGTGTGAAAAGGTGCCCTTTAGGCCTCATCAAAACCTTTCCCCTCTCACTTTCCACCAATGCCGTCGAGTTTTGGACGCCCCTAACCTGGGGAAAAACCTTGACTACAAACCCTATCCATGACCGTTCTGATTTTATAAACCTTTCCTGCTGTGAAATGTGACGTCAATCAACAGGAATGGCTGTACTTTCAATAATCCCGGGCCGAAATGCTGAAATTCAACACCGACACCTGTTCTTTCTCCATCAAGTCACAATTCTAAACCAGATTAATCAGTTTGTTCAGATATATTAGGAGACACTTCTGTGGGATTTACACCTAGACCTTTGTGCCCAGAGGTAGGGACACGAGCACCACTCGGCAATACCCATAAAGCTGTAACATTATTCTCCTGTGTGTTTGTCCATCAGCCTGTCCTGACATGCTGTGCCATACCTCTGCACCAGGCAGGACTTCAATCCAGGCCTTCTCATCCAGAGCTAGGAACACTACCACACAAGTTCAGGAATTGGAATCAACCCCAGAGCTCTGGCTCAGAGACATGGACACTGCCCACTATACTACCATACCCAGATTTTGGGTCATATTTTAGTGCCCGCTTCCAGCTCAGTGTGGATTGATTATAATCAGGTTACTATTACTGAATTACAAACAACACTTTGTATTATTAAACAAATGCAAGATATTTGTCTCAACTGTAGGATATTGAGTGTACTTGCTGAATATTGAAATTAACTATGACCATCTTTAATCGCTATTATCTGTAGTCTGCAATATTAGGGAAAGAAATCCCGCAGAAACACTCTGCCCAATGATGGGTCTCAAGTAGATGTTTATTACTGAACAGCAGAGGCGAAGGAAGGGATTAATTTCTGACCCCAAAACACCGATCAATCTTACCCACCTCTAACATGTGTCTGCCCTCTTCCTAAAATCATGAAATGACACCAGGCCGCTGATTACTGTCCAGCCTCTCCTCCCCACTGACTGTGTCTGCAATCCGTCCCTCCTCCCTCTAACCACACAAGATAAACCAAGCTTAGGGTCTTTGTGAAAATCAAGGCCGGAGTGTGCAGGCCTCCTGGAGAGGGATGGGCATTTTAAAATTGAAGGGGGAGGGGGAGGTGGCAGTCATATCACACACTGGGCTGAGGGGTGGCAGATGGAGTTTAGTCTGGATTAATGCCAGGCATTGGATTTGGTAAATCAAACAAGAACAGGACCTATACAATTAAAAGTAGGGTCTTTTGGTGGTGTTGTAGTACAGAAACCTAGGCCGTCAGGTTTAATTCTTTAAAATTTGCATCTGATATAGAAAGTGGCTAAGAAGGTGTTTAACACACTTGTCTTCATAGGTCAGTCCTTTGAGTATCGGACTTGGGACGTCATGTTGTGGTTGTACAGGACATTGGTGAGACCTCTTCTGGAATACTGTGTCCAGTCTGGGCATCCTGCCCGCTCATTCCATAGGCACACCACCCTCTGGGTGAAAACACTGCCCCTTAGGTCTCTTTTAAATGTTACCCTCTCACCTTAAGCCTATGTCCTCTAGTTTTGGTCTCCCCCGTACCCTTAACAAATACCTTGACTATTCACTTTGATATTATTGACCTTGATATTATTAAGCTGGAGAGGGTTCAGAAGAGTTTAACCTGGATGTTGCTGGGAATGGAGCTATAAGGAGCTATATGGAGCTATGAATGCTGGAGCTATAAGGAGAGGCTGAATAGGCTGGGACTTTTTTCACTGGAGAGTATGAGATGGAGGGGTAACTTTGCAGAGATTTATAAAATAGTGAGGGGTACAGATAAGCTAAAGGGCTGATGTCTTTTCCCGAGATTTGGGGATTCAAAACAGAGGGATATTTTGAGGCGTGAGGAAAAAGATTTACAAAAGTCAGGAGAGGTAATTATTTTGGACAGAAGCTGGCTTGTGTGTGGAATGAACTTCCAGAGGAAGTGGTGAAAATAGGGACAGTTACAACGTTTAAAGGACATTTAGATCAGTATATGGATAAGACATCAGTTTGGATGGTGCTGTGAGCAGCTGCCCTCTCCCTCCCCCTCTCTGAGTGAACCCCTGTTGGTTTTCACCCTCTGCCAATGCCTGTGCAGTGGCGTGGGGAGGCCAGCAGAGGGTGACATTGCATCACTTTCAGCACCGCAGAGCACAGCCAGACCTGCCCCACACAGAGACACAGATACACACACAGCAATTGTTAGGGCACAGTGTGAAGCTCATCTGGTAACTTTAATTAAACATAAAGAAATGCTCACTTTACCTTGTAAACTGTTGATATATAAGTGATAGAGAACTCCCAAATTCCAGTGTTGAAATACAAAATATCAATGTATTTTTTTAACTCTGAAAGTGAACATTTTACATCAACTATTCACAACTCTGGGACCCTCTTTCTCCTAACTGCTTATTACCCTACTCCAACTCTACAGCAATATACTGTTTCAATAAGACACTTATTAAAATTACATAAACGTAATTTCAAAACCACACAGCAGCTGTTGTTTCATCTGACCTCACACCAATCTCCCTTTTTTCCATCTTTCCTGGGAAGACTGGCTCATGTTACCGGATGTTATTGAAGTGTCTCCGTTTCAGCATTCTGAAACCTGGGAACACATCCTTCCATGACACTGTCTCTCAGTTTCCCTCTCTCTGTCTATACCCCAAACCCCTCCCATGTGGTGATATTTAAACTGATACCCCCGCCATCTCTCTCTGGCAGTGATGTTCACACCCACAGCACCCCCTCGTCAGAGCACAGTGGAGATATGGAGCTGTAAATGGGTGGGAGCTGTACGTCCTGTCACTTCCAGCATGGGCTGCAAGTTTTCCCACACTGGGCAGGGATCTAACACAGTGTTACTGACCAATGCACTGGGGTGGGGTACACTGTCCTACATGCTGGGAGGGTAACTGCTCCTGGGTTACAGATCAATGCACTGGGGTGGGGTACATAGTCCTACGTGCTGGGAGGGTAACTGTTCCTGGGTTACAGATCAATGCACTGGGGTGGGGTACATAGTCCTACATGCTGGGAGGGTAACTGCTCCTGGGTTACAAGTCAGTGCACTGGGGTGGGGTACACAGTCCTACATGCTGGGAGGGTAACTGTTCCTGGGTTACAGATCAATGCACTGGGGTGGTGTACATAGCCCTACATGCTGGGAGGGTAACTGCTCCTGGGTTACAGATCAATGGACTGGGGTGGGGTACACAGTCCTACATGCTGGGAGGGTAACTGCTCCTGATTTACAGATCAATGCACTGGGGTGGGGTACACAGCCCTACATGCTGGGAGGGTAACTGCTCCTGGGTTACAGATGAATTCAAGGGTGATCACTGCACAGGTCTCTGTGCTGGTCAGACTGTCTGGTTGACGTTTATGGATAATACAATGATGTGGTCAGTGCAGCTCCCGGTGCTGGATGGATATGTAGCCTGTGCACAGTACATCATGGTGGTGGGGTGGATAGGGCGGAAAGGTCATGGACAGGTCACGGAGTTTCTCGGAAGTTTCCGTCCCTGACATTCTATAACTGACATTCCCCGGGACGTTCTGTCCCTGACATTCTATAACTGACACTCCCCGGAACGTTCTGTCCCTGACATTCTATAACTGACATTCCCCGGAACGTTCTGTCCCTGACATTCTATAACTGACATTCCCCGGAACGTTCTGTCCCTGACGTTGTTTGTTTGTGAACGGCCGGACGTCAGTGAATTGAACAAACGATAAGATCCCGAAGGAAGAGATCCCGTTCCAGGGAGAAGGAGACACTGTTCCGAAGGCCCCTCAGGCAGTTAAAGGGGAGAATATTTTTTCCCTGCGTTTACATTTCTCCACGACACAGAATCAATGACAATTTATACCAAAATACGGGAATCCCAAACTCCGTTTGTCTTCAGGAAACTGGGAGAGAATCCTTCAGGACAGAAATGTTTCCACCCTCCGTATTAGGAACTGGGAAGGAGTGATCTGTGTCTGCTCTCGAGTGATCGAGTGTGTGGGAATGTTCTAGAAACCATCTGTCCTTATGGATGTGTCTCTGTGTGTTTGGGGAGGGAGGGTTTCTTGTGGTTTATGTCACATTTTTGTCAGTAATTCAGACTTTCCCATTTGTTATTCAAGCTCCAATTATTTTAATAAATCCCTGAATACAGGGACACATTTGAGAATCTCACTGGGTCCCCGATCAAACGGGTCCCTTTGCCTCCAGGCTGATGGATAATGGGTTTGTTTTCCTTCCTCACAGTTAACGTAGTGACCATCTACGTCCTGCTTTATAAAGATTGTGGATTGTCTCCATGTGTCAGACGTTACCTGGCGGCCATGGCAGCGGCGGATCTCCTGGTCATTATCCTCGACCTGATCCTGAGACACATTCCCATTATTTATCAGGAACAGTTTTATTTCCTGTACTCCGTCCACGTGTGTAATATCCACGCCATCCTGGTTTATTCAGCCACTGACTGCTCTGTCTGGTTCACCGTCACTTTCACCTTTGATCGGTTTGTGGCCATTTGTTGCCAGAAGCTGAAAAGTAAATATTGCAGTGAGAAAACGGCGGCTGTGGTTCTGGGAGCAGTGACTGTGCTGAGCTGTTTAAAGAACATTTCCTGGTATTTTATTCTCACACCTTGGTATCGGCTGAATAACGATCCCTTGTTTTGTTATCAAGAACCTGTTCGATTATCCAGTGTCTGGGCCACAATCGAGACCCTCCACAACATTCTAACCCCGGGTGTCCCATTTCTCCTGATTCTGCTGCTCAATGTTCTCACCGTCAGACACATTTTAGTGACCAGCAGAGCCCGCAGGAGACTCCGCGCTCACACCAATGGGGACGCTCAGTCTGACACAGAAATGAGAAACCGAAAAAAATCCATCATTTTACTGTTTGTGATCTCGGCCAATTTCATCCTGTTATGGTCAACCTTCATGCTGTTTTCTATACGGAGCCGGATGGCGGATATAATGTATTTCTCTGTGTATCTCCATCCCTTTGTGATGCAATTGGGCTTCATGCTGCAGCTCCTCAGTTGCTGCACAAACACCGCGATTTATGCCGTGACCCAGACTAAGTTCAGGCAGCAGCTGAAGAATGTGCTGAAATATCCCTTCACCCAAATCCATCCATCCATCAAATTCCCTCATTAATCACACCATCCGGGATTTTCTCATTTCAGTTCAGTGTTTCAGCGATGGAGCAGCCTGTCGCTATGGTAACAGACTGAGGGGAGCGCTGGTTTGTCCATCCTTATCCCACAGGGGGGTTACAGGGAAACATTTCAATGTTTCTCACAACTCAGGGGCCAGTGAGAAAAGGCACCATCCCACTGACTGTATCCATCACTTCCATTTGTAACCAATAAAAATGCTGATGAAAGCGTGCCGAGCAGCAGAGGGACCAATGTTGTTGTGTGTCTTTGTGTTGGAAAAGCTGGGCTGGAGAGAGACAGACTCAGCCCCAAGTCCTGGTCCTCAGGGAAGGGGAGGGCACCGCGCCCTGAGCTCAGGAGCTGGGGTTAACTCCCTCTGTCCCCCACTGCAGCCTGGCCTCCCCATTTCCTCTCCCCTAAAACTTTCTGCTCAATTCTCTCTCTCTCTCTCTCATCATCTCTC
The DNA here is from genome assembly GCF_020745735.1 of Hemiscyllium ocellatum. NCBI lineage: Eukaryota > Metazoa > Chordata > Chondrichthyes > Orectolobiformes > Hemiscylliidae > Hemiscyllium > Hemiscyllium ocellatum. Next base: position 656,518 of record NC_083448.1, on the reverse strand, counting down.
CTCTTCACACTCCCTCGTTTCCCCTCTCACACACAATCCCCCCAACCCCGGTTTCTCCACCTGCCCACATCTTCCCTATCCCCTCACCCTCACTCTCTCTGTCCTGCTGTCTCTGTCTCCCTCCAGCAGTTCCATCTCTACTGCATTTTCCCCTCCTACTACCTCCCACATCTCACCCCCCCCCCCACACGCAGCCTCACGACCAACCAACCCCACACCCCCCAGTCTCTGGGTCAGAGGGAGAGGGAAGGACCAGGGAGACAGAATGTGTCTGAGACAGGGGGAGGGAGGGACAGGAGGGAGAGCGATTCAGTCAGAGAGAAACGGAGGAAGTTGGGGAGAGAGAGAGAGAGACACTGATTGAGGGGGGTCAAGAGTGAGAGAGATGGAGGGAAAGAGAATGAAAGGGGGAAGAGAGAGAGGGGGCAAGGGAGAGATAGGGGAGGGCGAGAGATAGGAGGGATGGAGGGGTGGGAGAGAGAGAGGGGAGAGGTTGAGAGAGGGAGGATGAAACAGAGGAGTGAGGGAGGGGAGGGCAAGAGAGAGGAGCACGAGAGAGGGTGAGTGGGAGAGGGAGGAGAGAGAGCGGGAGGGCGAGAGCGAGGAGGATAAGAAAGGAGATGGCAAGACAGGGGAGACCGAGAGACAAGAGGGAAGGGAGGGGAGGGTGAGATGGGGGGGAGGGCGAGTAAAAGGGGAGGGTGTGAGAGGGGGAGGGCGAGAGACGGGGAGGCCAAGAGAGCGCAGTGCATGAGAGGGGAGAGGAAGGTGAAGGCGAGAGAGAGGGAGAGAGTGAAAGAGGGGAGGGCGAGAGAGGGAGGAGAGGGAGGGGTGGGCAAGAGGGAGTGTGAGGGCGAGAGGGAGGGAGAGGGCGAGATAGGGGAGTGGGAGAGAGGGGGAGGGTAAGAGAAGGGATGGTGAGAGAGGCGATGGCGAAAGAGGGGAGGGAGGGGTTGGCAAGAGAGGGGAGGGGGTGAGAGAGGGGAAGGAGAGCGAGGAGGGCGAGAGAGGGGAGGGAGAGAGAGAGGAGGGTGAGAGAGGGGAGGGAGGGGAGCGTGCGAGGAAGGGAGAGGGCGAGAGAGGATAGGGCGAGAGAGGTGGTGGGCGAGAGAGGGGAAGGAGGGAGGGGAGGGCGTGAGGGAGTGTGAGCGCATGATAGGGAAGGGAGGGAGTGGAGGGTGAGAGAGGGGTGAGGGTGAGGGAGGGGAGTGTGAGAGGTGGGAGGGCGAGAAAGGGGAGTGCGAGAGGGAAGGAGAGGGCGAGAGGGAAGGAGTAGGGAGACAGGGGAGGGAGGGGGGGAGGGCACGACAGGGTAAGGAGGGAGGGGAGAGTGAGAGAAGGGTGAGGGTGAGAGAGAGGAGGACAAGAGGGGGAGGGAATTAAGGGCAAGAGATAAGAGTGCAAGAGAGGGGAGGGCAAGAGAGAGGAGGGAGGCAGGGAGAGCAAGAGAGGGAAGAAAGGGAGGGGAGGGTGATATAGGGGCGGGCGAGAGGGGGTGGGCTGGAAGGAGGGAGATGGAGTGAGAGGGAAGGGAGGGAAGGAGATGGCGAGAGATGAGAGGGATGAAGGGGAGGGCAAGAGGGGGGAGGGAAGAGAGGGCGAGAGAAATGGAGAGGGCTAGAGAGGAGGGCGAGAGAGGGGAGGGACGGGGAGGGGAGGGTGAGAGAGGGGAAGGAGGTAGGGGAGGCTGAGAGGGAGGGAGAGGGAGAGGAGGGCACGACAGGGTAAGGAGGTAGGGGAGAGTGAGAGAAGGGTGAGGGTGAGAGAGAGGAGGACAAGAGAGGGGAGGGCGTGGGGAGGGGAGGGTGAGAGATGGGAAGGAGGTGGGGAGGCTGAGAGGGAGGGAGGGGGAAAGAGAGGGGAGGGAGGGAGAGGAGGGCGAGAGGAAGGGAGAGGGAGAGAGAGCCGATGGGAGGGGGGGAGCGCGAGTGGGGGGGCAAGAGAGGGGAAGTGCAAGAGAGGGGGAGAGGGAGGGGAAGGCAAGATGGATGGAGGTGAGGGAGGATGGGGAGGGCGAGAGAGCGGGAGAGGAAGGGGAGGGGACCGACAGAGAGGGGAAGGAGGGAGGGGAGATCAATAGGGAGGGAGAGGGCGAGACAGGGAAGGGAGGGAGGGGAGAGCAAAAGAAAGGGAGAGGGTGAGAGAGTGGATGGGAGAGAGGGGGAGCGCGAGTGAGGGGGCAAGAGAGGGGGAGGATGAGAGAGGGGGAGAGGGAGGGGAAGGCAAGATGGATCGAGAGTGCAAGAGAGAGGTGAGGGAGGGTGGGGAGGGCGAGAGAGGGGGAGAGGGAGGGGACATAGACGTGGGGACAGAGTGGGGGACAGAGAGCTGGGGGACAGACACAGGGAGACAGAGAGAGGGGGATAGAGAGAGAGGGGACAGAGAGAGGGGGCAAAGAGGTAGGACAGAGAGAGGGGAACAGGGAGTTTGGGGACAGAGACGGGGGGACAGAGAGAGGGATGACAGAGAGAGGGGGGCAGAGATAGAGGAGGGACAGAGAGAGTGGACAGAGAGAATGGGGACAAACAGGTGGGAAAGAGTGAGGGGACACAGAAGACGGGGGACAGGGAGGGTGGACAGAGCGAAGGTGGGACAGAGAGAGGAGGCAATGAGAGGGGGGACAGAGAAGGATGTAACAGAGACAGGAGGACAGACTTAGGGGGACAGAGAGACGTAGGCACAGAGGGGAGGACAGAGTTTGGGTGACAGAGAGAGGGGGGACAGAGATGCGGGACATAGAGAGGGGGGTGAGATGGAGGGGGATCAGTTGGAGGGGGATAGAGAGGGGGGACAGAGAGAGGATGGACAGAGACAGGGGGGCAAAGAGAGGGGACGGAGAGAGGGGAACAGAGAAAAGGGAACAGAGAGAAGGGAGCAGAGAGAAGGGGACAAAGAGAGAGGGACAAAGAGATGGGGATAGAGTGAGGGGAACAGAGAGCAGGGGCAGACAGAGGTAAACAGAGAGAGGTCAGAGAGAAGGGGAACGTGGAGAGGGGGACAGAGAATGGGGGACAGAGAGAGAGGGGACACAGAGAGGGGGACAGAGAAAGTGGGACAGAGAGATGGGAGACAGAGAGAGAAGGAACAGAGAAGGGGAATAGAGAGAAGGGGACAGAGAGGGGGGGACAGGCAGAGAGGGGGGACGGAGAGACGGAACAGAGAGAGGGGGACAGAGCACAGGGACAGGGAGAGGGGGACAGAGAGAGTGGGACAGAGAGTGGTTAAGAGAGATGGAAAACAACGATCGGGTGTCACGGAGGGACATAGAGGGGGGTACAGAGACCCGGGAGACAGAGAGAAGTCGGACAGAGAGAGGGTGAGAGAGCACAGGGACAGAGAGAGTGGGGACAGAGAGAGGGTGACAGAGAGAGGGGGACAGAGAGACGGTGACAGAGAGAGGGGGACAGAGAGAGGGGGACAGAGAGAGGGGGACAGAGAGAGGGGGGCCAGAGCGGGGGGACAGAGAGAGGGGACAGAGAGGGAGAGAGAGAGATAGAGGAGGACAGAGAGGGCAGACAGAGAGGGTGGGTCAGAGAAAAGGAGACAGAGAGGGGAGACAGAGAGAAGGGGACAGAGATGGGGGCAGAGAGAAGGGGACGGGGCGGCGGGGTCAACAGAGAGGCGTGGGGACAGAGAGAGGGGTATCAATGAGGGGGGGTCAGAGAGGGGGACAGAGAGTGGCTAACAGAGACAGGGGACAGAGCGAGGGGTTACAGAGTGCGGGGGACAGAGAGAGGGGGGACGGAGAGACGGAACAGAGAGAGGGGGACAGAGTGAGGGGGACGGGCAGAGAGAGTGGGACAGAGAGAGAGGCGAGAGGCAGAGGGGGGACAGAGAGAGCGGCAACAGAGAGAAGGGGACAGAGCCCAGGGACAGGGAGAGTGGGACAGAGAGAGTGGGACAGAGAGTGGTTAAGAGAGATGGAAGACAACGATCGGGTGTCACGGGGGGACATTGAGGGGGGCTACAGAGACACGGGAGACAGAGAGAAGTCGGACAGAGAGAGGGGGAGAGAGCACAGGGACAAAGAGAGAGTGGGGACAGAGAGACGGTGACAGAGAGACGGTGACAGAGAGAGGGGGACAGAGAGAGGGGGACAGAGCGAGGGGACAGAGCGAGGGGGACAGAGAGAGGGTGGGACAGAGAGAGGGGGGTTAGAGAGAGGGGTCAGACAGACGTGGGGACAAAGGGAGTGGTATCAGAGAGAGGGGGGACAGAGAGAGGGGCCAGACGAAAGGGGCAGAGAGAGTTTGGGACAGTGAGAGGGGGACAGAGAGAGGGCGACGGGGGGGTCAGTGAGAGGGGGAACAGAGAGAGGGGGACAGGGAGAAAGGTTGGACAGAAAGGGGGGACAAAGAGGGGGAGACGGAGAGCTGGACAGAGAGAGGGGAACAGAGAGGGGGGAAAGGGAGAGGGGGGACAGAGCCAGGGGGACAGAGAGGGGGGGAGAGAGAGAGGAGGTCAGAGAGGGCGGACATAGAGGGTGGGTCAGAGAAAAGGGGACAGAGAGGGCAGACAGAGAGAAGGGGACAGTGAGGGGGGACAGAGAGAGGGCGGAAAGAGTGAGGGGTCGACAGAGAGGGGGGACAGAGAGAGGGGGACAGAGAGAGGAGAACAGAGAGAGGGGGACAGAGAGAGAGGAGGACGGGGCAGAGAGAGGAGGTCAGAAAAAAAGGCGAGAGACAGAAGGGGTACAAAGAGAGAGGGGGACAAAGAGAGAGGGACAGAGATAGGGCGACAGAGAGTGGGGGACAGATGGGGGGTATAGAGAGGGGGGCAGAGGGGAGACAGAGGGGGTAACGGGGGCATAGGGGTGGGGACAGAGAGTGGGAGGACAGAGAGTGGTTAAGAGGGAGGGAAAACAGAGAGCGGGAGTCATGGAGGGACATAGAGGGGGGTACAGAGACACGGGAGACCGAGGGAGGTCAGACAGATTGAGAGGGGATGGAGAGAGGGTGGACAGAGAGACATGGAGACAGAGAGAGAGGGACGGACAGAGGGGTAATGGTGAGACGGGGCAGTGATTGGGGGGGTAAGGGAGAGAGGTGGACAGAGAGAGGGGGACAGAGAGAGTGGTAACAGAGAGAGAGGGACAGAGAGAGGGGTGACAGAGAGAGGGGTGACAGAGAGAGGGGTGACAGAGAGAGGGGTGACAGAGAGAGAGGGACCGAGAGAGATGGACAGTGAGAGTGGGACAGAGAGAGCGGTAACAGAAAGAGAAGGACAGAGATAGGGACAGAGACTGCGGGACAGAGAGAGTGGGACAGAGAGAGGGATGACAGAGAGAGGGGTGACAGATAGAGGGGTGACAGATAGAGGGACTGGACAGAGAGAGTGGGGCAGATAGAGGGACGGGGCAGAGAGAGGGGGGCATAGAGAGCGGGGGACGGAGAGAGGGGGACATCGGGAGGGGACGGAGAGTGGGGGAAAGGGAAACGGATGGATAGAGAGAGTGGGGACAGAGAGAGTGGGGACAGAGAGAGGGGGACAGAGAGAGGCGGGACAGAGAGAGGGGGACAGAGAGAGGCGGGACAGAGAGAGGGGTATCAGTGAGGGGGGTCTGAGAGAGAGGGATTCGGGGGGGCAGAGTGTCGTGCACAGGGGGTGCAGAATGAGGGGGGAAAGAGAGGAAGGGGGCAGAGAGGAGGGGCGACAGAGAGAGTGGGGACAGAGCAAGCGGGCACAGAGAGAGGGATGAAAGAGAGGCCGGACACAGAGAAGGGGACAGTGAGGGGAGACAGAGAGAGCGCGGATGGGGGGACAGAGAGGAGGGGACAGAGAGGGGGAACAGAGAGAGCTGAGAGAGAGGGAGGACAGAGAGAGAGGGCGGACAGAGAGTGCGGACAGAGAGAAGGGGACTCAAAGGGTGGGTCAGAGAGAGAGCGCGGACAGAGAAGAGGGGCAGAGAGCGCGGGATAGAGAAAGAGAGGACAGATGCGGCACAGAGAGAGGGGGGACAGAGCGAGGGTGCGACAGAGAAAGGGGCAAAGAGAGAGGGGGGCAGAGAGAGGGGCACAGAGATAGGGAAAGATACGCGGGGATAGAGAGAGTGGTATCAGAGAGAGGGGGGTCAGAGAGGGGGGTGTCGGGTGGGGAAGGCAGTGAAGGACAGAGAGCGCGGGGCAGAGTGAGGGGGGGAACAGAAAGAGGGGGATCAGAGAGGAAGTGGGGACAGAGAGAGGGACAGAGAGAAGGGAACAGTGAGGGGGGACAGAGAGACGGGTGACAGAGAGTGGGGATAGAGAGAAGGGAACAGTGAGAGGAGACAGAGAGAGGGGCACAGTGAGGGGGGACAGAGAGACGGGTGACAGAGAGGGGGGAAGAGAGAAGTGGACAGTGAGGGGGGACAGAGAGAGGGGTACAGTGACGGGGCGAGAGAGAGGGGAGGACAGAGAGGGGGAGAGAGGGGGGGAGAGAGAGAGGGGGAGAGAGGGGGAGAGAGGGGTTGGAGAGAGAGAGAGGGGACAGAGACTGTGGGTCAGAGAAAAGGGGACAGAGAGGGGGGACAGAGTGAAGGGGACAGAGAATGGGTGACAGAGAGAGGGTGGAGAGAGAAGGGGGCAGAGAGAGAGGGGACCGGGAGAGAGGTGAGAGACAGAGGGGTGACAGAGAGAGGAGTACAGAGAGAGCGGTAACAGAGAGAGCGGTAACAGAGAGAGAGGGACAGAGCGAGGGGTGACAGAGAGAGAAGGGTGACAGAGAGAGGGCGACAGAGAGAGGGGTGACAGGGAGAGGAGTGATAGAGAAAGGGGTGACAGAGAGAGAGGGACAGGGAGAGGGGTGACAGAGAGAGGGGTGACAGAGAGAGGGGTGACAGAGAGAGGAGTGATAGAGAAAGGGGTGACAGAGAGAGAAGGACAGAGAGAGAGGGACAGAGACAGTGGGACAGAGAGAGTGGGACAGAGAGAGGGGCGACAGAAAGTGGGGGGCAGAGAGACAGGGCAGAGAGAGGGACAGGGCAGAGAGAGTGGGGCAGAGAAGGGGACGGGGGAGACAGAGGGTGGAACAGGGGCACAGTTGTCCAGAGAGTGTTAGGAGAGAGGGAAAACAGAGAGCGGGGGTCACGGGGTGCCATCGATGGGGGTATAGAGACATGGGAGACAGAGAGAGGTCGATCAGAGAGAAGGGGGACGGGGGGGCGGGGGGGTTGGGGACGGATAGAGGGAACAGAGAGAGAGGGGGACAGAGAGAGGGGGATAGAGAGAGGGGGCGGAGAGAGGGGGACAGAGGGAGGGTGCAGAGAGGGGGGATAGGGAGGACTGTGGATAGAGAGAGGGGGAAAGAGAGGGCAAACAGAGAAGGGGACAGAGAGAGGGGATTAAAGAGAGACGGGAGAGAGAGAGGGGGACAGAGAGAGGGGATAGAGAGAGGGGGATAGAGAGAGGGGGATAGAGAGAGGGGGATAGAGAGCAAGGGTGCGACAGAGAAAGGGGTATCAGAGAGAGGGGGGTCAGAGAGGGGAGTGTCGGGTGGGGAAGACAGTGGAGGACAGAGAGCGCGGGGCAGAGTGAGGGGGGAACAGAAAGAGGGGGAACAGAGAGGAAGTGGGGACAGAGAGAGGGACAGAGAGAAGGGAACAGTGAGGGGGAGAGAGAGGGGAGGACAGAGAGCGGGGAGAGAGAGGGGTGAGAGAGAGGGGGGAGAGAGAGAGGGGAGAGAGAGGGGGGAGAGAGAGGGCGGACAGAGACTGTGGGTCAGAGAAAAGGGGACAGAGCGGGGGGACAGAGTGAAGGGGACAGAGAATGGGTGACAGAGAGGGAGTAGAGAGAAGGGGGCTGAGAGAGAGGGGACGGAGAGAGAGGGACAGAGCGAGGGGTGACAGAGAGAGGGGTGACAGAGAGAGGGGTAACAGAGAGAGAGGGACTGAGAGAGAGGGACTGAGAGAGGGGTGACAGAGAGAGGGGTGACAGAGAGAGGGGTAACAGTGAGAGAAGGACAGAGAGAGGGGCAGAGACAGCGGGACAGAGAGAGTGGGACAGAGAGAGGCGATAGAAAGTGGGGGGCAGGGGGGGCCAGAGAGAGGGACGGGGGAGACAGAGGGTGGAACAGGGGCATAGTGGTACAGAGAGAGTTAGGAGAGAGGGGAAACAGAGAGCGGGGGTCACGGGGTGCCATAGATCGGGGTATAGAGACATGGGTGACAGAGAGAGGTCGATCAGAGAGAAGGGGGACGGGGGGGGTGGAGGTCGGGATGGATAGAGGGAACAGAGAGAGAGGGGGATAGAGAGAGGGATACAGAGAGAGAGGGGGACAGAGAGAGGGGGACAGAGGGAGGGTGCAGAGAGGGGGGAAAGGGAGGGCTGTGGATAGAGAGAGTGGGGAATGAGAGGGCAAACAGAGAAGGGGACAGAGAGACGGGATTAAAGAGAGGGGGTTAGAGAGAGGAAACAGAGAGAGGGGACAGAGAGCGGGGGACAGATATACAGGGAGAGAGAGAGGGGGATAGAGAGAATGGGGACAGATGGGGGGACAGATAGAGAAGGGGGACAGCGAGAGGGGATAGAGAGCGGGGGATAGAGAGAGGGGGACAGAGAGAGAGGGGACAGAGGAGGGGTACAGAGAGAGGGCGACACAGAGAGAGGTCAGAGAGAGCGGACAGGGATGGTGGACAGAGAGAGGGAGAGAGAGGCGGGACAGAGAGAGGAGGGACAGATAGAGGGGATCAGAGAGAGGGAGAGAGAGAGAGGGGGATAGAGAGAGGGGGAGTCAGAGAGAGGGGGAGAGTGAGAGGGGGACAGAAAGAAGGGACACAGAGAGATGGGGCGGACAAAGAGGGGACAGAGACAGAAGGGGACAGATCTGGAGACAGAGAGCGGGGGACAGATAGAGAGGGGGAGACAGAGCGGTGGGGACAGAGAGAGAGGGATAGAGAGAGGGGTGACAGAGAGAGGGGTGACAGAGAGACGGGGGACATTGAGTGGTTAAGAGAGAGGGAAAACAGAGAGCGGGGGTCACGGAAGGACATAGACGGGGGTACAGAGACACGGGAGACCGAGGGAGGTCAGACAGAGAGGGGGATGGAGAGAGGGGACACAGAGAGAGGGGGACAGAGAGAGGGGGATGGGGCAGAGAGAAAGGGGACAGAGAGAGAGGCGAGTGACAGAGGGGGTACAGAGAGAGCGGCAACAGAGAGAGGGAGACAGAGCACAGGGACACAGAGAGGGGAACAGAGAGAGTGGGACAGAGAGAGACGCGAGAGACAAATGGGGGACAGAGAGAGCGGCAACAGAGAGAGGGGACCGAGCACAGGGACAGAGAGAGGGGGACAGAGAGAGTGGGACAGAGAGTGGTTAAGAGAGATGGAAAACAACGATCGGGTGTCACGGGGGGACATTGAGGGGGGGTACAGAGACACGGGAGACAGAGAGAAGTCGGACAGAGAGAGGGTGACAGAGAGAGGGGGACAGTGTGAGGGTGACAGAGAGAGGGGTTCAGGGAGAGTGAGTACAGATGGAGGGGGATTGAGAGTGTGGGAACGGAGAGGGGGGTCCAGAGAGGAGGGGGGAACAGAGAGCGGGTACAGAGAGAGGGAAGACAGAGAGAGAGAGAAGACAAAGAGGGAGACAGAGAGAGGGAGGACAGAGAGAGGGTGACAGAGACGGGGGGAACAGAGACGGGGGTGACAGAGGGGTGGGTACAGAGAGAGGGGGACAGAGAGAGAGAAGGGACAGAGAGAGGGTGACAGAGAGAGGGTGGCAGAGAGGGGTGTGACCGAGAGAGGGGTGACAGAAAGTGGGGAACAGAGAGAGGGGGGCAGAGAGAGGGACGGGGAGACAGAGAGAGGGGTGACAGAAAGTGGGGGGCAGAGAGGAGGGGCAGAGAGAGGGACGGGGGAGACAGAGGGTGGAACAGGGGCACAGTGGTACAGAGTGTGTTAGGAGAGAGGGAAAACAGAGAGCAGGGGTCACGGGGTGCCATCGATGGGGGTATAGAGACATGGGAGACCGAGAGAGGTCGGACAGAGAGAAGGGGGATGGAGGGGGTGGGTGGGGACGGATAGAGGCAACAGAGAGAGAGGGGGACAGAGAGAGGGGGATAGAGAGAAGGATACAGAGAGAGAGGGGACGGAGAGAGGGGTGACAGAGCGAGGGCGCAGAGAGGTGTAAAAGGAGGGCTGTGGATAGAGAGTGGGGAAAGAGAGGGGGAAACAGAGAGGGGCACAGGGAGAGGGGATTAGAGAGAGGCGGGAGAGTGAGGGGGACAGAGAGAGGGACAGAGAGAGAAGGGGGACAGCGAGAGGGGATAGAGAGAGGGGGATAGAGAGAGGGAACAGAGAGAGGGGGACAGAGAGAGGGCAGACAGAGAGAAGGGGACAATGAGGGAGGTCAGAGAGAGGGCGGACAGTGGGGTGTGGGACAGAAAGGGGGACAGAGCCGGGGTACAGAGAGAGGGGACAGAGAGGGGGGGAGAGAGAGAGGGGAGGACAGAGAGGGCAGACAGAGAGTGTGGGTCAGAGAAAAGGAGACAGAGAAGGGAGACAGAGAGAAGGGGACAGAGAGGGGTCAGAGAGAAGGGGACGGGGCGGCGGGGTCAACAGAGAGGCGTGGGGACAGAGAGAGGGGTATCATGAGAGGGGGATCAGAGATGGGGACAGAGAGTGGGGGACGGAGAGACGGGGACAGAGAGAGGGGGACAGAGAGAGGGGGACGGGGCAGAGAGAGGGGGACAGAGAGAGAGGCGAGAGACAGAGGGGGGACAGAGAGAGCAGCAACAGAGAGAAGAGGACAGAGCACAGGGACAGAGAGAGGGGGACAGAGAGACTGGGACAGAGAGTGGTTAAGAGAGATGGAAAACAACGATCGGGTGTCACAGGGGGACATAGAAGTGGGTACAGAGACACGGGAGACAGAGAGAAGTGGGACAGAGAGAGGGGGAGAGAGCACAGGGACAGAGAGAGAGTGGGGACAGAGAGAGGGTGACAGAGAGCAGGGGACGGATGGGGGGACATAGAGAGTGGGGACGGAGAGAGGGGGACATCGGGAGGGGCAGAGAGGGGGGGAAAGGGAGAGGGATGGATAGAGAGAGTGGGGACAGAGAGAGAGGAGCGTTCAGAGAGGGGGACACAGAGAGGGTGAGTGAGAGAGTGGGACAGAGAGAGTGGGGACAGAGAAAGGGGGGACAGGGAGAGGGGGACAGAGAGTGTGGGGACAGAGAGAGGGGACAGAGAGAGAGAAGGGACAGAGAGAGGGGGACAGAGAGAGGGTGGCAGATAGAGGGGACAAAGAGAGAGGGCCGACAGAGAGAGGGGGTGCAGAGAGAGGGGGACAGAGAGAGGGGGACAGAGAGAGGGGGATAGAGAACCCGAGGCACAGAGAGAGGGTGGGACAGAGATGGGGGGAAGAGAGAAGGGGACGGAAGTGGGTACAGAGAGAAGGGGTCTGAGAAGGTGCGACAGAGAGAAGAGAACAGAGAGGGGGACAGAGTGAGGGGGGTCAGAGAGAGGGGGATGGGGCAGAGAGAGAGGGACAGAGAGAGGAGGTCAGAAAGAGAGGAGCGAGACAGAGAGAGGGGTACAAAGAGAGCGGCAACAGAGAGAATGGGGACAGAGAGAGAGAGGGATAGAGAGAGGGGCGACAGAGAATGGGGGGCAGATGGGGTGTACAGAGAGGGGGGAAGAGAGGGTGGGACAGGGGTAGCTAGAGAGGGTAATAGGGGCACAGTGGGGACAGAGAGAGAGGGAAAGGACAGCAGGGAGACGGAGAGAGGGGGAAGAGATAGGGGAAAGGGAGAGTGGTGGACAGAGAGAGTGGGGACAGAGAGACAGGGCGGACAGAGAGAAGGGGTGCAGAGAGAGGGGGACAGAGAGAGGAGGACAGAGAGAGGGGGGCATAGGGGGGCATTGAGGGGGTGACATCGAGGGTGGGACAGAGAGAGGGCGGACAGAGAGAGGGGGACAGAGACAGTGCGGACAGAGAGAGGTGGGGACAGACAGAGGGTGACAGAGAGGGCGACAGAGAGGGGGACAGAGAGAGGGGGACATAGAGAGGGGAGACATAGAGAGGGGGGACATAGAGAGGGGGGACATAGAGGGGGGGACATGGGGGGGACATAGAGGGGGGGACATAGAGGGGGGACGTACAGGTTGAGACAGAGAGAGGGCGGACGGAGAGGGGGACAGAGAGAGGACGGACAGATAGAGATGGGGACAGATAGAGGTGGGGATAGACAGAGGGTGACAGAGAGGGCGACAGAGAGAGGGACAGAGAGAGGGGGCATAGAGGGTGGACATAGTGGGTGAGACAGAGAGAGGGCGGACAGAGAGAGGGGGACAGAGAGAGGGGGACAGAGAGAGGACGGATAGAGAGAGGTGGGGACGGAGAGAGGTGGGGACAGTCAGATGGTGACAGAGAGGGCGACAGAGAGGGGTACAGAGAGCGCGGACAGAGAGAAGGGGCAGACAGAGGGGGGACAGAGAGACAGGTATCAGAACTGGGGCAGAGAGAAGGGGACAGAGAGAGGGGGACAGAGAGAGGGGGACAGAGAGGGAGGGATAGAGCGAGGGGCGACAGAGACTGGGGGACAGATGGGAGGTACAGAGAGGGGGTGCAGAGTGGGTGGGACGGGAAAATAGAGGGGGTAATGGGGGCACAGAGGGGACAGAGATAGGGGGAACGGACAGCGGGGAGACGGAGAGATGGGGCAGAGAGAGGGGGAAAGGGAGAGGGGTGGACAGAGAGAGGTGGGACAGAGAGAGAGGGAGGAGAGAGAGAGGGAGGGGGACAGAGAGGGGTGACAGAGAGTAGGGGACAGAGTGAAGGGGACAGAGAGAAGGTGTCAGAAAGAGGGGGACAGAGTGAGGGGGCAGAGTGAAAGGGACAGAGAAAAAGAGTCATATAGAGAGGGACAGAGAGAGGGGTCTCAGAGAGAGAGGGGGGACAGAGAGTGGGGGACAGAGAGAGGGGGAACTGAACTAGGTGTGGACAGAAAGAGGGGTACAGGGGGGTCAGAGAGAGGAGGACAGAGAGAAAGGGAGAGAAATAGGGGGCAGAAAGAGGGGGGACAGAGAGAGGGTGGACAGAGAGAGAGGGGATAGAGAGGGGGGAAAGAGAGAGAGGGGACAGAGAGAGGGTGGACAGAGAGAGAGGGGATAGAGAGGGGGAGAGAGAGGGGGACAGAGAGAGGGCGACAGAGAGAGGGGGACAGAGAGGAGACAGAGAGGAGACAGAGAGGGGACAAAGAGAGAGAGGGCAGAGAGAGGGGACAGAGTGAGGGGGACAGAGAGAGAGGGGACAGAGAGAGGGGGACAGAGAGATTGGGATATAGAGAGGGACAGAGAGAGGGGGGACAGAGAGAGAGGGGACAAAGAGAGAGGGACAGAGAGAGGGGAGAGAGAGGGGGACAGAGAGAGGGGGACAGAGAGGGGGGGACGGAGAGGGGGCTGAGAGAGAGGGGGCTGAGAGAGAGGGGACAGAGAGAGGGGGACAGAGAGAGGGGGACAGAGAGAGGGGGGACAGAGAGATGGTGGTCAGAGAGAGAATGGGACAGAGAAGAGGACAGAGAAAGAGGGGACAGAGAAAGAGGGGCAGAGAAAGAGAGGACAGAGAGGGGCGAACAGAGAGAAGGGGACAGAGAGAAGGGGACAGAGACAGGGGAACAGAGAGAGGGGGACAGAAAGAGGGCGACAGAGAGAGGGTGGATAGAGAGAGGGGGCACTGAGAGGGGGAGATAGAGAGAGGGAAGATAGAGAGAGGGAAGATAGAGAGAAAGGGACAGAGAGAGGGGGACAGAGAGAGGTGGGACAAAGAGAGGGGGGACAGAGAGAGAGGGGACAGAGAGAGAGGGGACAGAGAGAGAGGGACAGAGAAAGAGGACAGAGAAAGGGGCAGAGAGAGGGAGAGAGAGGGGGACAGAGTGGGGGGACAGAGAGAGGGGACAGAGAGGCGGGGGCAGAGAGAGTGGTGGCAGAACGAGGGGGCACAGAGAGATGGGGACAGAGATGGGAGACCGAGTGGGAGACAGAGAGACGGGGGGACCGATAGCGGGGTCGTAGGAGGGCAGAGAGAGGGGTTCAGGGAGAGACAGCCTCTTTCTCTGTCCCATTTCTCTGTCCCCACTCTCTCTGTCCAACCCTCTCCTTTCCCCCTCTCTCTGCCCCCTCCCATTATCCCCCCTCTCTCCGTACCTCCCCTCTGACCCCCATCCGTCCCCCTTTCTCTCCGACCTCTCTCTGTCTCCCGTGTCTCTGTACCTCCCTCTATGTCCCCCCGTGACACCCGCTCTCTGTTTTCCATCTTTCTTAACCACTCTCTGCTCCCCCCTGTGCCCCCATTCCCCCATCTCTCTCCCCCATCCACCCACACTGTCCCCCTCTCTGACCCCCGCCCCTCCCTCTGCCCCGCTCTCTGTCACCCCTCCCTCTGTCACCCCTCTCTCTGTCACCCCTCTCTCTGTCCTCTCTGTCCCACTGTCTGTCCCCTGACTCTGTCCCTCTCTCTCTGTTCCCTTCTCTCTGTTCCCTTCTCTCTGTCGCTCTCTCTGTATGCCTCGCACTGTTACCCCCTGTCTCTCGCCTCTCTTTCTGTCCCCGTCTCTCCATCCCCCTCTCTCTGTACCCCTCTCTCTCAGTTCACGCTCTCTCTGTCTGCCCTCTCCCTGCCACCGTCTTTGTCCCCTCTCTATCCCTCTCTCTCTGTCCCTCCCCCACTCTGTCCCCCACTCTATGACCCCCTCAACTGTCCCTCTCTCTCTGTCGCCCACTCTCAGTCACCCACCTCTCACTATCCCCCCTCTGTGTCTCTCTCTGTACCCATTCTCTTTTCCCCCATCCTCTCTGGTCACACCTCTCTGTGCCCACTCTCTCTACCTCCCTCTATCTGTACCCACTCTCCCTGAGACCCTCACTGTGTTCCCCTTTTACTGTACCCCTCTGTCTGTCCCCCTCTCTCTGACCCCTCTCTGTTTGTACCCCTCTCTCTATTCCCGTCTCTCTGTCCCTCTCTCTATGTCCCTTTCTCTCTGTACCCACCCCCCGACCCCCCACTCTCCTTACCACCTCTCTCTGTTCCCCAAGACGGAGAGGGGAGACAGTGAGAAGGCGACAGAGGGGCAGGACAGAGAGAAGGGGACAAAGAGGGGGAAAGAGAGAGGGGTGACAGAGAGAGGGGACACAGAGAGAGGAGACGCAGAGAGAGAGGGGGACAGAGAGGGGGGGGCAGAGAGAGAGAAGGGTACAGAGAGAAGGGTACAGAGAGAGGGGCAAGGAGAAAATGGGGCAGAGAGAAGGGGACAGAGAAAGAGGGGACAGAGAGAGAGGGGACAGAGAAAGGGGAATAGAGAGGCGGGGGGCAGAGAGAGGGTGGACAGAGAGAGGGGAACAGAGAGAGGGGGCAGAGAGAGGGGGCAAGAGAGGGGGCAAAGAGAGGGGGACAGAGGGAGGGGAGGCAGAGAGAGGGGGTGAGAGAGAGAGGAGACAGAGACGGGGGGCAGAGTGAGGGGAGCAGAGAGAGGGGAGACAGAGTGGGAGACAGAGATGGGAAACAGAGAGACAGGGGACCGAGAGAGGGGTCATAGTGGGGGCAGAGGGAGGGGGACAGAGAGAGGGGGAACAAAGAGGAAGGGGGGGCAGAGAGAAGGGGAGACAGAGATCAGGGAGACAGAGCGAGGGGGCAGAGAGAGAGAGGGCAGACAGAGGGGGGACAGAGAGAAGGGGACAATGAGTGGGGGTACAAAGAGAGGCGGAACATAGAGGGGGGAGCAGAGAGGGTGGGACAGAGAGGGAGGACAGAGAGGGGGGGACAGAGAGGGAGGACAGAGAGGGAGGACAGAGAGAGGAGACAGAGGGGTCAGAGAGAGGGGGGACAGAGAGAGGGGAAACGAGAGAGGGAGATAGAGTGGGAGACAGAGATTGGAAACAGAGAGACAGGGGACCGAGAGAGGGGTCATAGTGGGGCAGAGAGAGGGGTTAAGGGAGAGGGGGCCAGAGAGAGGGGGACAGAGAGAGGGGGAAGAAAGAGGAAGTGTGGGGCAGAGATCAGGGAGACAGAGCGAGGGGGCACACAGAGAGGGCAGACAGAGGGGGGACAGAGGGAAGGGGACAATGAGTGGGGGAACAAAGAGAGGGGGAACAGAGAGGGGGGAACAGAGAGGTTGGGAGAGAGAGGGAGGACAGAGGGGGGGACAGAGAGAGAGGTCAGACAGAGGAGACAGCGGGGGGAGGGGGCGGACAGAGATAGGGGACGAGAGAGAGGGGGACAGAGAGAGGGGAACAGAGAGAGGGGGACAGTAAAAGGGGTACAGAGAGAGGGGCGACATAGAGAGGGGGGCAGTAAGAGGGGGTGAGAGAGAGTGGGGATAGAGAGAGGGGGACAGTAAAAGGAGGACAGAGAGAGGGGGGATAGAGAGAGCGGGTACAGACAGAGGTGGACAGAGCAAGTGGGTGATAGAAAGGAGGCACAGAGAGGGGGACAGAGAGAGGGGTCAGAGAGAGGGGAAATTGGGAGAGAGGGTGGACAGGGGGG